>NC_056743.1:33722790-33890383 GCF_019279795.1 Protopterus annectens
GTCTGTGGAGCCGGCGCATCAATTCGATAGAGTTTGAGCCCATGACTTGGGTTCGATATCTTCGTAAGCCTTCAATCTCTTCTCGGCGATTGGCTGCCTGGTCGGCCTCTCAAGGCCTTGAAAATCGGGCTTCGGAAGGCCCTCTTCAATAAGCTTCCTGCCTTCCACGATCTTCCACTGTGCTGGAATGACAGAGGAACAGCTTCCTTGTGAGAGGGCCAAGGAGCAGATGCAGGAAGTGCTGATTGTCCGGGGAATGGACATCTTCTATCCACATGAGTTGTGCACTTGAACTTAATTTAGCTTTCTCAGACATAACTACAAGCCAACTTTAAATAATAACACTAATATAGAAACACACAGCAAACTAATTACAAACTATAGGTGTAAATATAACTGCAAAAAACACACTAAGAGTAAATATATATATATATATATATATATATATATATATATATATATATATATATATATATATATATAATTATTATTACAAAAAAGCAGTATTATTATAGAAAAAAAATTCTGCCAGAGCCCTGACAGAAATATTTATTGCCCAGGAGCAATACAACTATAATCACTAGTCATTAAAGGATGTTCAAATAACACACACACTCAACTCTTAAAACTAACTTATTAATAAAAAAGCTGTTTTTAACGTGAATAAATAAAGTTTTACTGGCCCGAGCTCTCCGTCGACGTGACCTGTTGCAGCGGCAAACTAGATCTGAGGGATAGGCAGGGGGACTGCTGGACAGGAACCGGGGCCCCCAGCTTCTTAGCTGCAGAGCTTATGGAAGGCGGCCTGACTCCAGAGCAGAGGGTCAGCCCCGAACCAGGCATGTAAGAACAAATGGGAGATTGAACAATTTCACATTTGCCACTGATTCTAAGGCCAACCACAAAGCATTCTATAGCTATGTCCGACTCGGAGCCGAGGGTCAGCTCCGAACCAGTGCGTAAGAACAAATGGGAGATTGAACAATTTCACATTTGCCACTGATTCTAAGGCCAACCACAAAGCATTCTATAGCTTAAGTGTCAGAATCCCCAATGGCAGCACCCAGATCTGTCTTGAGTTACAGCACAACGGGTAATTTGAAAATTACAGAACCAACTGGATATTGCTAACATCTTGGCAGATAGGTTCAGGCAAGCAGCTTTAAACCCCTCTCACCCCTAAAGGGCCCATATCTATACAGAAAAGAATGCAGAGTCCCTGTAATCACAACCACGCAGGGTAAAAGCTGCACTCTAAATAAAAACACAGCATCCATGGGACAGGGCAACATCCCAGGCTGCGTTTTAAACAAACTTAAAAATGAACTGACTCCCTACCTAAGCACTATGTTCAAGCATAGCCTCACATTAGCCTCAGCCCACCGAATAAGTACACAGCAACAGTTATCCCACTCCCACAAAGGTGGCAACCACTGATCACAGGAACTTTCACCCTATTAGCCTGACGAGCCTGGTCTGCAAGGCCATGGAATGTATAATCATGGATCTCAAAGACATTGGAAACCTTCAAACTCTGGACTCCACCCAGTTCAGTTTTGTGAAAGACAGATCATGCCTCCTGAAATCAATGGACTTTGGAGGTGTCACCATAAGACGAGGGTAAGGTGTCTACACAGCCTGATCTTGACCAAGCCAAGGCTTTATTAACTTCATCCTTGAATTATAGCCAACTACACTAAACTAGTATAAACCTCAAGATCACAAGATGGATTGCCAACTGGCTCCCTGAAGAACTCACACCGCAAAAGATGCAGACTCCAAATCTGAGCCTCAAACCAGTGACAAGTGGAGGCCTGGAAGCAGGCTTAGTCCTGGGACCTCTCCTGTTTGCATCACTTCCCAGCGTGGTGATAACACACAAGGCTCTCTGTTAACAAAGTTCGCAGATGGACTGCAAACTAGAGCCATAGTAGAGTTCCAAAATGATGTGACATCCTACAGAAGGGCCTCACTGAGACAGATGATGGTGTCAGAGGCATGCCTCAAGCCCAGTGCCGTGCGTACTGTCATTCCCTTTGTAAAAACTCTAAAATTCCATGAACCACATGGGCAACAGTCTATTAACACCAAATGTTTGATGAGACCTTGGGACCCAGGTCGACAGTAGTGTCTCCTTTGATGATCACATCACCACAGTAGTCAAGAAGTCCTTCTACGTGGCACACCTCATCACAAAAGGGTTCTCATCCAGGAAAAAAGAGAGGTCATTATTCCTCTCTACTCGACACTCAGACCCATTATAGAGTACACTGCCCCCTTTTGCAATGTACTTCACAAGACATCAGAAGCAGCTGGAAAGGTCACAGAAGTACCCCACAAAGAGGATTACTGGCCTCAAAAGATGCCCTACACTGACCGTCTCACAAAACCCCAACTTTACTCCATAGCATATCACCTACTCCGGATGTAATCTCTGCCTAACATATAAAGCTATGCTAAACCCCGAGCTGTTGGACATGCTTCACCTAAAGAAATCCCAATCCCTCCGAGCTACACGCTCTAGGGACCTAAAGCTTGTTACCACAATAGAGAGGACATGCTGGAGGGATAGATTCCTATCCCAGAGACTTCCCATACTCTGGAACAAGCTACCCATCTATGTCAAGCAAAGTTCCTCATTAGCACTCTTCAAGAAAAATCTTGATCAGTGGATGGGAAGCCAGGAAATACACCTCGGGATCACGTCTATGGCTCTGCTCGACAGTGGCACAGGAAAATAACTTTCTTGGGTGGCGTAAGCCAGGGAACCTTGTTGGCTAGGTTTACTTAGGCCCTTGGGCCGATAGCCTAGTACCTACCTATGAACCAATTTGCATCACTGAACTCTGTCTGCCTATTCAATACTTATTTGATACATGCAAACACTGTTGTGAGCAGCACACACACACACTGACTGGCTTTTAGTTGCAATGTTGCTACATTACGACAAGCCTCTGTACCACGTCACGGTATCCAGTCCCACAGAGGTCCATTCACTCCATCATACACACACAGACCCACACACACCCCTTGTACAGCTAGCTCCTCAGCCTATACACCGACTTGTTCCACTCTTCCTACTCCTCAATGTCTGTGTCCCATCAAGTACACTGTCGCTTTTCAGCCTTATACCATCCGGATGCTCATCATCCTCACCACATCCAGTGATAACTACCACTCTGTCATCCTGGTCACAGCTAGTGAGCATGTTTCCTCTCATCTTCCTCCTCACATGCAGAACTCCTACCACAGCTGTTCAAAATCATCCAGTGATGCTGTCACTCATTATCCTTGTCATATCCCAAGATCCTGTCTCTCCTCCTCATCATCGCCCCATCCTGTGATCCTGCTACTTGCATCCTTGCCACATGCACAGATTCTACCATTGTTTGTCATTCTCACCACATCCTGTAATGTTATTGATCCTTGTCATCCCTGTCATATACAGTGATCCAAATGCTCCCTGTCATACTCAGTCACCCTACCACTCATCACAGTTATCCTATTACACTTCATCCTCACCACATCCAGTGATAACTGCCACTCTGTCATCCTGGTCACAGCTAGTGAGCCTGTTTCCTCTCATCTTCCTCATCACATGCGGAACTCCAACCACAGTTGTTCAAAATCATCCAGTGATGCTGTCACTCATTATCTTTGTCATATCTCAAGATCCTGTCTCTCCTCCTCCTCATCACTAACATCCGATCCTGCTAAGGCGTCATCCTTAAGTGGCCATGCGTACAGATCCTACCACTGCTTGTCATCCTCACCACATCCTGTGATGTTACTGATCCTTGTCATCCCTGTCACATGCAGTGATCCAAATGCACCCCGTCATACACAGTTATCCTACCGTTCCTTACACAGTCACGCTACCACTCCTCACACAGTTTCCCTACCACTCCTCACACAGTTACTTTACTACTACTCACAGTTATCCTATTATCCTTAATCCTCATCACATCCAGTGATGTCACTGTTTATCTTCCTTCTCCATCCAGAAATCCTGTCTTTCCTTATCTTCAAACAGTGTGATCTTTCTTCTCTTCATATCTTATCCAGTGATGTCATTCCTCGTCACTCAGACATCCTGTCTTTCCTTAGCATGTATCTACAGGAAACTCTAGTTCTCCTTAACATATATGTTAAAAGCTATAGTAAAAGAAACGCAAATATATATAAAAAGTATAACTAGATTTCTCATTCCTGGAAACTTAGAATTTTACTAGTTTCAATTCTAACATGTGGTAAACATTGCTAAACCAAAAATATTATCCCAATTTCCATCTGTTGAACACTAGGGATACTTCTAACACTAATGCAAAGAATAAAAAATAACATGCATGTAACCAGACTTTTTACTGGAACCTCCTTAGAAAGGCCGTGCAATGTTACAGCTGTATGGTAGCATCTGCCCCTCTTCAATTCTTAGTAAAGAGCTCCGTTAAGGCAGGCAGCTTCTTCTTGCCTCTGATGATTGTAGATCTTAATTTCAGTTTCAAAACAATTTCAAGCAGCAGTTACCGCTGTAAAAGGCACTTGAGAGAATATATGCAACCTACAAATGAAATAAATCCCCTGGAAAAAATATGTAAATGGTTTTGAGAGAAACATTTAACTCATTCCCCCTTAGGAGGTTGCTGGTTCTACCCATTCCACAGTTTTTAAGTTCATGCTCTCATTCATGAGAGTCAGTGCTCACACCTGGCAACATGCCCTGTCCATTAAAATGTCTCTAAACAAATTCGACTATTACATCAAAATATCCTGAACAACATATGTTCAAGCTTTACTACTAGATAAAAAGCTACTCTTCTTTAGGAAAAAAGTGCCAGCTGCTCAAAACTACATAAATTAAGACTAGTTCCTGGTGTCTAAAAGTAATGAAAAATCCACTTTTAGCCATGCACTGTTGCACTGCATCATCTGTCAGCAATTAAAATGTTCTCTTTTTTGTCTGAATACTGTGTTAGAATCCCAAGACGCCTGCCATTTGCAGGTTTTGGAGCTGCTCAGCATCCTTGTAGTATGAATAATTTTTTTCTCCCTTATTTTTGGGTTCTGGGAAAAGGTAGGTTAACAGATCTGTCTAAAACATAAAATGTGAGAATATATTTATACATTAAAGATAGATTAGTTCTCAATGAAAACCATTTCTTTCTGGAAAATGAGGGAGGGTTGACTCCACCATAAGGGGATTGTAACTTCTGGATAATATTCTCTAGCAGATGTCTGAGCCTCGTACGGTTAAATGAAAGTTTCAGGAGCACAAAATGCAGATCCCAAGCAAAGAACTAGAAGCAGGGATTGACTCATAATGTTCGGCGGCGTATATCCCACCTCACATTCTTATTTCACGGGACTGAGCCAAACATAGTCTCCGACCACAACTTTATTTTCTAGCACGGTCTCTAACTTCGGCTGGGCCAATCCCAGGCTGGCCATGTTGCACTGCCCATAGCCCCATCTGCAGCCAGGCAATCCACAGCCGGCACCATGAAACTGCCAGTTCAGAAGGTAGAATACCAATGAGCTAAAAGAAAACAACCAAACACTGAAGGGTACCAAGACCAATGTCGCCTCCAACCCTCCAGGAGGTGGCAGGTGGGAGGCACGAAGAATGTGAGTCAAGGACTCAACTACAGTGGGTGAGTAACATAACTTCAGATGCAGTGTGTGGTCCCAATCTCGCCTACATATCTCACCACTGGATGAAAGTCCCCAGCACCTCTTCATCCTGGGAGGCCCAACAGCATGCTCCTGAGAACTGTGGAACCAAAGGAAGCCCGGGCCCCAGAAGCCACGCCTAATTTGTACGAGGTCAGAAGGTGGGAGGAAGCCCATGCGGTCAAAGAAAGCACAACATCATCCAGAGAGCCTGAATGGTGGGTTATCAGTGGCAAACCACCTCGGTAGAAAGCGGAGCTCTTATCGGGAACGCAAATTTCGTCACATGAAGAGACAGCTAGGAAAATGCAATCAGAAACCATCTGAAATTGTAATCTTAGGAAATAGGGGAACCTTATTTTATTTTGAAAAGGACACAAAATGAAATATTGGGATCAAGCAGCTTTTGTCCTGTAAGTAAAACGAAATGCCTGTGTACGCCTAATGATTAAAATCTAACTCGCCTTGTTGGAAATTCAGGGAAGAAAACTGGCAGCCCAATAGACTTGATTGGAGATTATTTTGCAGAAGCTACTTAAACAGTTAATGATTTTTAACCATGAAACCTGTCCTTGCAAAGATTAAATACGGGTTTTGATGGACAAAGCGCTGAATCTCCTGACACCTTCTGGCCGAAGGATGGTTATTAAGAATGCAGTCTTCCAAGATGAAATTTTAAAATCAAGCAGGTGGCATGGTCTAAAGGTGGTGAAGCTGGGGGCTTGTAAGACAAATTCTAAATCCCATGGCATGATGTCTGATACAGGAGGCCGAGGGTAATACAAAAGCTCTTGTAAAAGGCTCATATAGTTTATGAGCCATGAGAGAAGGTTCGTGAAGAGGTATGAAAATTAGAGATACGGCTGGGGTTGACTCAATGAATGCAGGAGCAGTAGAACCCTGTTGAAAAGTATGGATAAAAATCTAAGACAACAGGGATGGGAGCTGTGATTTGGACCAGTCCCTGGGCCTGAGCCTAAATGAAAAATCTTCCACTCAGAAGGAAAACTTCCTGGGTGGAAGATTTATGAGAAGAAGATAAATGTGTACTACCTGTGCGAAAATGATGAAGTCTGACTCAAAGATAGGAAAGGAGCAGCTAGGCTGTCAACCTGAGGGTCCCAGGGAGGGATGGACTGTCCCGACATGTGTGTCAATAGGTCTGGTGCTGGGTCCAGAATCCAAGGACTGTCCACTGCATACTGATGAACCAGACTTAAGTAGGCCATGTGGGGCAATTAGAATCATCTTGTTTCCCGAGGAAAATGGCTTTCTGAATCACTCTGCAGCAGAGGAAATGGAGGGGAGCGTCAGAGCATTCTGGGAGGCCACCTGTGGACTAGAGCTGCCCCTGGGTGACCTCTGTGGGACCGAGCCGGCGCACTTGTCATTGTGGGATTGGCAAAGATCTCAGTGTGCCAACTCACCCAAGTTGAAAATCTGACCGGCAACTCGCGGTCCAGGGACCACTCGAAGGCATCGGTAGATCTGCTTAGCCTGTTCTGCTATCACACCGGCCTTCCCCGGAATGTGTTGCCACTAGAACCATCGGAAGATACCGCCACACCTTCACATGGCCTCCGCATAGGGGTAAGATCTGTTCCCCTTGCTTGTTCAGGTACCACACGACGGACATGTTGTCTGGAGTGGACCGCAATCGCTCCTATGTGGGCAAGAGAGAAATTTTGAAGTGCTTGCAACACCAGTAACACTGCTCTCATCTCTAGAACTACCGGATGTGCAGATGTACCTTGTGATTTTGCCACGCGGCCTGGACCGTCTCTGCTAAGATAATGTCTCCCACCCCATCTGAAAACCCGGCGGTCACCATGGCAACAGGTGTACAGGAAGAAACGGTTTCTCATTCAGGTTGGTGGAGCGTAGCCACCAACAGAGGTCCTGTTTGCACCGATCGGGTGAGTGTGGATCAAAAGGAACAGGGGAAATTCCTGAAAAGACCAGGGCAGGAGGAGCCACTGCAGAAGCCTGATGTAATCTGGCTAGAGGCACTAACATAATGGTGGCTGCCATGGCTCCCAGGAGTGTAGAACCCATCTGACCTGAACCTTCCTGAGGGTATCACATGAACCTGACTCTTGCAACACTCCTATCCTTTCTGGGCAGGAACAGATATAAACGGTGTCTAGCTCTTGCGCCCTATAAATGTGACACACTGTGAGGGCAGCAAGGCAGACTTTTCCCAGTTCAAGGTAATCTATTGATGACAAAGGGTAAATGGTCGCTTCCCTGGGCCTGAATGAGAAGATGCCTGGTGGGACGGTGAGGAGCCAGTCATCCAGGTATGGAACACTTGGAATCCTTGGACATCTCAGGGCAGAGCTGTCACCACTCACAAACACTTGGTGAACACTCTAAATGTGTGAGACCAAAGCGTGGTGCACGAACTGAAAATGACTGGCTACCAGCCAGAAGTTAAAAGTGACTCATGGATGCCCTGTCCATTTGATAATGCAGCAGTGGGCATCCTTGAGGTCATGGAGCATCCATACTTTCTTTTTTCCCAATGGAAAAAAAATAGACTGAAGGGTGACCATTCGGAACTTGACTTTAAAACGAGTGATTCAGTCGGCTGAGATCCAAGATGGGGTCCAGGTCTCAGGTCCCCTGTTTTTTCTTCGCACCAAAAGAGTCTTTTATAAGTCCTTAATCCGATCTGGTCTGAGGGGACAGGTTGCTGGATGACTCCTTTTCCAGCAACTTGAAATTTCTAGTGCTGCGTGATCCCTTTGACTGGGTGGAACGCCTGGGACTTTCTTTGACTGAGGGTCTGATAAGGGGATGGAATAACCTCTGGTAACTATTCTAAGCACCCATCGATCCCGGAGTGATACCTGCCCAGGCTCGGTACAACGAATGCAGCCCCGACTGGCTCCGAATAGCAGCAGTCAGGCACAATATCAGGAACGGCGATAGCGCTCCGTAAAGGAATCATGGTCTCCCCGACCACGAGGGGCCTCCCTCTGCCCCTAGGGCAGCTGCCTTCCAGAAGAGCCTCCCCTCTGCCTCTGAGGACCCACCTTGAGCAGCAGGGAAAGACTTCTGTGACTTTGAACCACATATTCTCCTCTCTGAGCCTTGGGTGGGCAGCCTAGATGGAAGGGAAAAAACAGGCCTCACGGCAGACAGGGTCTTTCCCTTGCATCTGGTGAGGTGTCTTCACTTTGTCCCAAAGAGTGAGGACCCATCAAAAAGCGCCAGTGAAGGAAGACTTGAAGGCCTCTAAAATGACACAGGCGCATCCAGGGTTGCCTCCCTGAGGGCTGGGTTACACCCGAGTTGGTTAAGCCCCATTCGCCTTTGGCTGCATAAGATATGCACGCTGTTTCAAGGGCGCAGTTGACAATCGAGCCAAGAGTAGACAACTGGTTTTAACCGGCCTGTGCTAACGCCTCAGGCATGCTATCCGTTAGAGTATCTCCAACTCTTAAGGAGATCTCTGCCGAGTAAAATGACCAAGATAATTCAGAGACCGGTGGTGAAGGTTGCTGAAGAGAGGGTATCGCCCTGCATCGATCCATACCCCGGACCCCTTGTTAGAAAGATGGACTTGAGGAAGAAGACTCTGCCACGGCCCTGCTGGAGTGGCCGCCGCCTTGAACAAGAATTCTTTCCCAGGGGAGCTGAAAGAAATTTATTAGGGGTGTCTGGGGTACCGGTCTGACTGAGTCAGGAGTCTCCCACACCCTTCGAGCAGATCAAATCCAGCTCATTGAAGGTGGAGACACCCAGGAGGTGGAGGGTTGAGTTTCCCAAAGGGCCTTGAGGAATACAGACTCCTTCTCATAGGGTTTTTGGACAACCAGCCATCTCTGCCTCAAAATTCCAGATGTCGGAGGTTAGATGTCATCGGAGTGATTCACTTGGGGACCTCTCTGACTCACGAGGTCGGTATCAGAAGTGAGAGACTGGGTCTCGGAGAGTGTCTTTCCTTATCTTCAAACAGTGTGATCTTTCTTCTCTTCATATCTTATCCAGTGATGTCATTCCTCGTCACTCAGACATCCTGTCTTTCCTTATGCTAGCGAGACCTTACAGGTGGAAACCTAGTTCTCCCTTAACATATATGTTAGTGCCATAGTAAAGAAACGCAAATATATACAAAAAGTACACCAGATTTCATTCCTGGAAACTTAGAATTTTACAGTTTCACTTAACATGGTAAACATTGCTAAACCAAAAATATTTCCCCAATTTCATCTGAACACTAGATACTTCTAACACTAATGCAAAGAATACAATACATGCATGTAACCAGACTTTTACTGAACCACTGTGAGCTTCCTCCTTAGAAAGGCTGCAATGTTACAGCTGTATGGTAGCATCTGCCCCCTTCAATTCTTAGTAAAGAGCTCCGTTAAGGCAGGCAGCTTCTTCTGCCGCTGATGATTGTAGATCTTAATTTCAGTTTCAAAACAATTTCAGCAGCAGTTACTGTAAAAGGCACTGAGAAATATATGCAACCTACAATGAAATAATTTGAAAATATGTAAATGGTTTTGAGAGAAATATTTAACTCATTCCCTTAGGAGGTTGCTGGTTCTACCATTCCACAGTTTTTAAGTTCATGCTCTCATTCATGAGAGTCAGTGTCACACTGGCAACATGCCCTGTCCATTAAATGTTCTTAAACAAATTCCGACTATTACATCAAAATATCCTGAACAACATATGTTCAAGCTTTACTACTAGATAAAAAGCTACTTTAGGAAAAAGTGCCAGCTGCTCAAAACTACAAATTAGACTAGTCTGGTGTCTAAAAGTGCAATACAAAATCCACTTTTAGCCATGCACTGTTGCACTGCATCATTTGTCAGCAATTAAAATGTTCTCTTTTTTTGTCTGAATACTGTGTTAGAATCAAGACGCTCTGCCATTTGCAGGTTTTGGAGCTGCCTGTGGCATCCAGAGTATGAATAATTTTTTCTCCCTTATTTTTGGGTTCTGGGAAAAGGCAGGTTAACAGACTGTCTAAACATAAAATGTGAGACATATTTATACATTAAAGATAGATTAGTTCTCAATGAAACCATTTCTTTCTGGAAAATGAGGGAGGGTTGACTCACCATAAGGGATTGTAACTTGGATACTCCTCTAGCAGATGTCTGAGCTCAGCTGGTTAAAATGAAAGCTTCAGGAGCACAAAATGCAGATCCCAAGGAAGAACTTGAAGTTATGCACTCACCATAACGTTCGATGTATGTGGTCCATCTCACCTCACATTCTTACTCACGGGTTCGGAGCCAAACATAGTCTCCGACTCGGCCAACTTTATTTTTCTAGCACGAAGTCTCTAATTGGCTGGGCTAACCTGGTATACCATGTTGCACTGCTCCATAGCCCCCGATCTAGTTTGCAGCAATCCACAGTCACACCTCATGAACAACCACAGTTCAGGAAGGTAGAACACTAATAGGGAAGCAAAGAAAAAAACAACCAACACTGAAGGGTACTCAAGACCAATGTCGCCTCCAAATCCTCCAGGAGGGGGGACAGGTGGGAGGGTACGTAAGAATGTGAGGCACATACATCGAACGTTATGGTGAGTACATAACTTCTAGATGTTATGTGGTCCAATCTCGCCTACATTCTTACTCACGGGACAGCGTCCCCAGCACCTCTATCCTGGGAGGCTCAATGAAAGATGCTCCTGAGAACTGTGGAACCAAAGGAAGCCCGGCCCCTAGAAGCCACGTCTAATTTGTAATGAGTAATAAAGGTGTGGGGAGAAGCCCATGTGGCCGTAGCACAAACATCATCCAAAGAGAGCCTGGAATGGTAAGCTACTGAAGCGGAAACCACCCTGGTAGAGTGAGCCTTGACGGGGAACGGTAAATTTCTGCCTGCTGATGAAGAGACATAGGAAATGCAATCAGAAATCCATCTGGAAATTGTAATCTTAGAAATAGGGGAACCTATTTTATTTTCTGAAAAGGACACAAACAGTTGGTCAGACTTTCGAAGTTATTTTGTCCTGTGTAAGTAAAATCGTAGCTGCCTGTGTACGTCCAGCTGATGAAATCTAAACTCTGCCTTGTTGGAAAATTGAGGGAAGAAAACTGGCAGCTCAATAGACTGATTGAGATTGACGGTAGAAGTTACTTTTGGAAGAAAGGACGGATTAGGTCTCAAGGAAACCCTGTCCTTATGAAAGATTAAATACGGGTTTTGATGGACAGCACTTGAATCTCCGACACCCTTCTGGCTGATGTGATGGCTATTAAGAATGCAGTCTTCCAAGACAGAAATTTTAAATCACAGGTGGCAGCTGGCTCGAAAGGTGGTGAAGTCAGGGCTTGTAAGACACAATTTAAATCCCATGGCATGATGGGTTCTGACACAGGAGGCCGTAGTAACAAGGTGCCCCTCAAAAAGGCCTTACATAGTTTATGAGCCATGAGAGAAGGTTCGTAAGAGGTATGAAAATTAGAAATAGCGGCCAGCTGGACCTTAATGGTCGCAGGAGCAGAACCCTGCTGAAAAAGTATGGATAAAAAATCCAAGACAACAGGGATGGGAGCTGTGAAAGGATCCCGTCCCTTGGCCTGAGCCCAAATCGAAAATCTTTTCCACTTGCTGGAGTAAATCTTCCTGGTAGAAGATTTATGAGAAGAAGATAAAATATGTACTACCTCAGGTGAAAAATGATGAAGTCTGACTAAAGATGGAAGTGGAGAAGCCAGGCTGTCAACCTGAGGGTCTGCAGGGAGGGACGGGACTGTCCCGACATGTGTGTCAGTAGGTCTGGTGCTGGGTCCAGAATCCAAGGACTGTCCACTGCATACTGATGAACCAGACTTGGCGAGGCCAGTGTGGGGCAATTAGAATCATCTTGCTTCCCGAGGAAATGGCTTTCTGAATCACTCTTGGTAGCAGAGGAAATGGAGGGAAAGCACAGAGCAGACTGGGAGGCCAATTGTGGACTAGAGCGTCCCTGGGTGACTCCCCCTGTGGGGGGATCAGAGCGAAGTGCACTTGGCATTGTGGGGATTGGCAAAAAGATCTCAGGAAGGCTGACCCCACCTGTTGAAAATCTGTTCCGCAACTCGGCGGTTCAGGGACCACTCGTAAGGCATCAGAATAGATCTGCTTAGCCTGTCTGCTATCACACTGGCCTTCCCCGGAATGTGTGTTGCCACTAGGAACCATCGGGAAGACACTGCCACACTCACATGGCCTCTCTGCATAGGGGGTAAGATCTGGTTCCCCTTTGCTTGTTCAGGTACCACACGACGGACATGTTGTCTGAGTGAATCGCAATCGTTCCCAGGGGAAGAGAGCTCTGAAGTGCTTGCAACACCAGTAACACCGCTCTCATCTCTAGAACACTGATGTGCAGATGTACCTTGTGATTTTGCCACGTGCCTTGGACCATCCTGCCAAGATAATGTTCCCCCCACCCCATCTGGGAGGCGTCCGTGGTCACCGTGGCAACAGGTGGCATAGGAAGAAACGGTTTCCCTTCATTCAGGTTGGTGGAGCGTAGCCACCAACAGAGGTCCTGTTTGCACCGATCGGTGAGTAGGATCAAATGGAACAGGGGAAATTCCTGAAAAGACCAGGGCAGAGAGGAGCCACTGCAGAACCTGATGTGTAATCTGGCTAGAGGCACTAACATAATGGTGGCTGCCATGGCTCCCAGGAGCTGCAGAACCCATCTGACCTGAACCTTCCTGAGGGGTAACGCGCGAACCTGACTCTGCAACACTCCTATCCTTTCTTGGGGCAGGAACGCCCGCATATAAACGGTGTCTAGCTCTGCGCCTATAAATGTGACACACTGTGAGGGCAGCAAGGCAGACTTTTCCCCGTTCAAGGTAACTCCTAGCTGATGACAAAGGGCAATGGTCGTTTCCCTGGCCTGAATGAGAAGATGCCTGGTGGGGACAGTGAGGAGCCAGTCATCCAGGTATGGAAACACTTGGAATCCTTGACATCTCAGGTGAGCTGTCACCACTGCCAAACACTTGGTGAACACCCTGGGGGCTGTGGTGAGACCAAAGGGCAGGGCACGAAACTGAAAATGACTGGCTACCAGCCAGAAGCAAAAGTGACTCATGGATGCCCTGTCCATTTTGATATGGTAGTAAGCATCCTTGAGGTCGATGGAGCACATCCATACTTTTTTTCCCAGTAATGGAAAAATAGACTGAAGGGTGACCATTCGGAACTTGGACTTTAAAACGTAGTGATTCAGTCGGCTGAGATCCAAGATGGGTCTCAGGTCCCCTGTTTTTTTCGGCACCAAAAAGAGTCTTAAGTAAGTCCCTAATCCGATCTGGTCTGAGGGGACAGGTTGGATGACTCCTTTTTCCAGCAACTTTGAAATTTCTAGTGTTGCGTGATCCCTTTGACTGGGTGGAACGTCTGGGATTCTCTTGACTGGAGGGGGGTCTGATAAGGGGATGGAATAACCTCTGGTAACTATTCGAAGCACCCATCGATCCTGAGTGATACCTGCCCAGGCTTCCGGGTACAACGAAATGCAGCCCCCGACTGGCTCCGAAATAGCACAGTCAGGCAATACATGAGGAACGATGATAGGAAGGCCCGCGAAAGGAATCATGGTCTCCCGAATTACGAGGGCCTCCTCTGCCCCTAGGGCAGCGTCTTCCAGAAGAGCCTCCCCCCTCTGCCTCTGGAGGGGGACTCACCTTGAGCAGCAGGGAAAGACTTCTGTGACTTTTTGAACCACATATTCCCTCCTCTCTGAGCCTTGGGGTAAGGCCTAGATGGAAGGGAAAAACAGGCCCCTACGGCAGACAGGGTCTTTCCCTTGCATCCGGTGAGGGTGTCTTTCACTTTGGTCCCAAAGAGTGAGGACCCATCAAAGGGTGCGTCAGTGAAGGAAGACTTGAAGGCCTCTGCGAAATGACACAGGCGCATCCAGGGTTGCCTCCTGAGGGCTACACCTGAGCTAGCTGCCCTATTCGCCCCTTTGGCTGCATAAGATATGAGCCTCATGGGCGAGTTGACAATCGAGCCAAGAGTAGACAACTGGGTTTTAACCGTCTGTGCTAACGCCTCAGGTACGTTATCCGTTAGAGTATCTCCTAACTCTTTAAGGAGATCTCTCTGGAGCCGAGTAAAATGACCAAGATAATTCAGAGACCGTAGGGTGAAGGTTGCTGAAGAGAGGGTACGCTTCCCGTACCGATCCATACTCCTGGACTCCTTGTTAGGAAGATGGACGGAGGAAGAAGACTCTGCTACGTCCTGCTGAGTGACCGCCGCCACCACCATGGCATCCACAGAAACCCCTTTGAACAAGAATTCTTTCCCAGGGGGAGCTGAAAGAAATTTATTAGGGTGTCTGGGTACCGGTTCCACTGAGTCAGGAGTCTCCCACACCCTTCGACAGATCAAATCCAGGAGCTCATTGAAGGGTGGAGACACCCAGGAGGTGGAGGGTTGAGCCCCAAAGGCCTTGAGGAATACAGACTCCTTCTCATAGGGTTTTTGGACAACCAGCCATCTCTCTGCCTCAAAATCTCCAGGATGTCGGAGAAAGAGATGTCATCGGAGGACGACTTGGGGGACCTCTCTGACTCCTCGAGGTCGGTATCAGAAGTGAGAGACTCGTCCTGAGAGTGTATGTGCTTCCTCTTGCACAACTTCTTTCTTGGGGCCTCCTCAGAAAGTTGGGGACTGCTCGTGGGGGTATCCCCAGACCTTGGGGCTCCGCCGTCAACCGATAGGGGGACATCAGAGGCTCTCGCTGGTGTGGAAGGGGATGGAATGACCGATCCAGGTGATGTCACTGAAGATCTGGCCAGTGCGCTCCTCATGGCCTCAAAGGCGGTTCCCCCGAATCCGAGGCCACGACCGAAGCTGGAGTCCCCTGAGCCGAAGTGCCGAGAGAGGCTCGGAACCGACAAAAGTCCCAAAGTATCCCCCTCGGGCCCGACAGAGGAAACCCGAGTTCCGAAACCAGAGGACGGAGCCGACATGGTTGGAGCCGACGTCGGCACCGATAAACCCTTAAGAGGTATCAGAGCCGGCAGAACATCACTCAGAGAAGAACACTCCAGCTCCTAAGACAAGGAGATACTCGGAGGAGGAACCATCGGTACAAGCATCAGGACTGGCTCTGGAGCCGAAAATAATTTTGCCAACACAGGCGACTGCAGGAGCCTCTGGACCACCCTATCCACATCCAAATCAGAGAGTCTGGAGGATTTGGAGGAGAGAGAAGGTGACTGTGATCTCCTATCTGGAGATCTATGTCTAACACTGGGATACCGGCTCCAGATGGGCTCTAACAGAATTGGAGCCGAGGCTGATTTAAGCACCACAGCTACCTCCTGTGGCCCCGAGGACAAAGGAGCTGAGGGGGTAGAATCCAATTTGGTAGTCTTCTCCAGTGGCTCCAATGAAACAGATGGAGCCGGAGATCTCTTCTTAGCCTTAGAAGTCCTGGCCTTAGATTGGGAACCAGAGGAAGAGTCCAAGGACTCCTCAAAGGAAGGCTTTAGAAGACCCTTCAGTATCAGTTTATTTTTTCTTTCCTGTAGCACCCTTGGACTGAAGGCGTGACAAAAGCTACAGGACTCTTGTAAATGTATAGCCCCTAGGCAGTATACACAAACGGAATGTCCATCTGTTATGGACATCTTGCAGCTGCATTTAGAACATTTCTTAAACCCAGAGGGTTTATATGTTCCTTTTGATCCTTTGACATATCAATGAACACTTGCACACGAAAATAAGCAAACGGACCTTAGTCCCAAGAAAAAGGACGGTTAAGGCGGGAAACTACCGCTAACAACAACTGACAAGAATCTCTAACTTAAACGATTCTTGAAACGACTAACCCACACACACACACACACACACACACAGGGGAGAGGAAAAAAACACTTTTAATACAGGAAATTTAGACAAAAACTAGGCAACGAAGGGAGGACTGGGTCCTCTAAATTAAACGGGCCTAGCCCATTGGAACAGAGGGATACCAACAGAAAACACTCACACCACAGCACACACTAAACAAGAGCAAATAGCTAGTAAAATAGCTTTTGTGAGGAAAAAAAATACAATATTCAGTGAGAAAAAAAAAGTTTTAAAGCTACTTAGCCACAGCCAAGCGAGACCACGTCCTAGCTACACGAGCGGCAAACGAGATCTGGGGCTATGGGGCAGTGCAACATGGGATACCAGGTTAGCCCAGCAAATTAGCGACTCCGTGCTAGAAAAATAAAGTTGGCCGAACATTGGCTCCGAACCCGTGAGTAAGAATGTAGGTGAGATTGGACCACATAACATCCACTTATTTTCTAGGTGAACAGATAAGTAAAATCATTTTCAAAAACTGCTTGCCTTTGGAATAGAAGAAATGGGGCTCCATCAGCAGACAAAAAAAATGGCCAAAAGAAGAATCTGGATGGAAGATTAAGAAAGGCCAGAGGACATCATCATACAAATAGTCAAGAACTAGAGGCAGCTGGGCCTTAAAAGTATCCTGGTCCTTGGAGTGGTACAAACTAGAAAATATTTTCCACTTTGACATATATGATTTTCAAGTAGTAATTTTTTTAACCTTTGTTACCTGTCACACATTCGAACAGCTCTTAAAACAGTCAATGTTGAAACACACACTAAGCTTCGTGGGACAATTACAGATGATCAACTCAAATTCAACCTCCATGTTCACCACTGTATAAAGAAAACCGCCCAAAAACTTGGTTTACTTTACAGAAATAAAAAAGTTCCTAACTTTCCTATCTTCTCCCTACTCTCCTCTATAGCAAACAAATCCTAATTAATTTACAAAGCAGTCTACTAGTTAAACTTGAAACCACCTACAGCAAAATAGCCAGGTTTTCAGCTAATCAGACCTCTAATTTTCATCACTGTCAGTCACTTAAGGCTTTAAATTGGTTAGAGCTCCCCAGCCGACTAATATCATCCCAACTTCTTATAATTCGTTCCATCCTTTATAAGTCCTTCTCCTGCCCAGGCATCTGCTCTCTCATCTCTCTCTACTCCTCAGCTACAACCCTCAGGAGTACTGACTAACACCACTTAAATATACATAAACATAAAAGATCAACAGGCCAAAACCTATACAGCTATACTCCTGCCCTATCCTGGAATAGGCTTCCCTTGACCATATGAAAAATAATACACACATGAATTCAAAAAAGTTCTCAAAGAATATCTACTTAACACTTGGACATGTGACGGTAATAACCCTGCTTGAACCCTGAAATCTCCGTCTCCCTAACCTCTCTAACTACAACCTCATTACTGCTCTTCTCACTACTTCCTCTAAATTGCTCTACTTCTGGCTCCCACACTTTTTCTCAACTTGTTGATACTGCACTCCCTGCCTCTATCTATTTACACCTTCTTTCTAAACTTCTGGACCTTTCCCAAACTCTGAATTTCATCTCTCTACCTTCTCTTCCTTCACTGTATATATATATAAACTATTATCTTGCAAAGCTTCTGACCTGCTTTCAGTAAACTCTGTACATTGTCAATTAACACCATTAATGTTTGTAAGCAAGTGTATTTACCACTGTATTCTCTCTAATGCTGTAATTTTCGAACTAACTTATTTTCGTAAAATTTCTATGTACTATTGTGGAGCTTTTCTCCCCAGACCTCCACTGAAAAAAAGCTGTAGCTCAGTCGAACATTCCTAGTTAACAAATGTCAAATAAATACGTAAATAATAAATAAGATTCTAAAATTCAAACAGTTAAGTTGTAGCGAGATTTCAGGTTGGGATGCATCAAACATCCCTTGTCTTCAGAAATAAATCCAGACTATGAGGAAAAACGGTAACTGCCCTTGGACAATTTCAAAAGAAGAGAGAACCACTGCTGACTAGACCAAATGAGAGTCACCATTTTTATCTTTGTGGAGTCATCCTGAAGTTTTAAAAGAAACTTGGACATTAGTGGAAAGGGAGCAAAAGCATTAGGGAACACTCCTGTCCATGGGAATGAGAAAACATCTGTCTTCCAAGTCTCCTTGCAAGGAATGCTTTTAGCAGAATTTCTCTGTCCTGAGAGGAGGCAAACATATCTACTTGAGATGTTCCCCACAACTGGATCAATTCCTAAACATCGTCATTTTCCATTCATAAGTGAGGTGTTTTAATTATGTTGATGCATCTAATGTTCGGGTTTTATTAAACCATACAATGCCCCACTGTTCAGGCTTTAATAAACCATGCAATGCAACTGAAAAGAAATAAAACTTTTAATTATGTACTTACCATAACGATAGATGTATGTGATCCGTCTCGCCTACATTCATTACTGACTGGTTTGGTGCCAAGAATCGGCACCGACTCGGCCACTATAACTAGTACGAAGTCTCTCACTGGCTGGGCTAACCCTGTATCCCAGGATGCATCACGCCCAAACCCCCAGATCTTGTTTGCCCCACTATGATTTTTTTATTTTTTTATTTACTTATCATTTGTTGACCGGGAAAGTCCGACTAGATTCTTCAGAGTTTGTTTTCAGCGGAGGCCCGGGGAGAAATGCTCCAGATTTTCCCACATACACCATACCACAAGGATACATATGTAAGAGGAGAGAAAAAATAATATCCTCAGAGGAATCAGAATACAAGTTTCCTCCAAGTCCAACAGGTAGGGGGAAGGAGGCGGGTGCCAAGAATGTAGATGGATCACATACATCTATCGTTATGGTAAGTACATAACTAAAAGATGTAATGTGATCCTATCTCGCCTACATTCATTACTGACGGGACAGCGTCCCTAGCACCTAAATCCCAGGAGGCTCACTGGAAAACACTCCTGAGCACTGTGGAACCAAAGGAAGCCCGACCTCTAGAGGCCACGTCCAGTTTGTAATGAGAAATGAAGGTATGTGGAGAAGTCCAAGTAGCCACTGCACATATCTCATCTATGGATAGTCTAGCGTGAAAGGCCACTGAAGTTGACATAGCCCTGGTAGAATGCACCTTAACTGGAAAGGGAAGATCCTTACCCACTAATGCATAAATAAATGAGATGCTGTCTCTAATCCGCTTAGCTATGGTGCCCTTAGTTACAGATCTGCCAATTCTATTGTCCGAAAAGGACACAAACAACTGATCTGATTTCCTCTTCTGTTGTGTCCTATTTAAATAAAACCTCAGTTGTCTATGCACATCCAACTGGTGAAATTTGTATTCCGCTTTGTTGAAAAACCTTGGGAAAAAGACCGGAAGCTCAATAGACTGGTGGAGACAAAGGGCAGAAGAGACCTTAGGGAGAAAAGAAGGATTAAGTCTCTGAGATACTCTGTCCTTATGAAAAATTAAATAAGGAGGTTTGACAGAAAGGGTTTGAAGCTCCGATACTCTTCTGGCTGAAGTTATGGCTACCAGGAAGGCAGTCTTCCATGACAGAAATTTCAATTCGCAGGAGGCTGCCGGCTCAAAGGGAGAAGACGTCAAAGCTCTGAGCACCACATCTAAATCCCATGGCAAGACGGGTTGCGAAACTGGAGGTCGAAGCAACCAGGCTCCTTTCAGAAAGGCTTTACACAAGCTTATGTCCCATGAGAGAAGGCTCATGTGAAACATGATAATTGGAGATTGCTGCCAACTGAACCTTTATAGTGGAGGCAGCCGAGCCTTGTCTAAAGATTGTAGCTAAGAAATCTAACACCGCCGACACCGGGGCTATAAGGGGATCAAGATCATGTTGCAGAGCCCAAATTGCAAATCTCTTCCATTTACTAGAGTATATTTTCCGAGTAGTAGACTTGTGGGAGGAAGACAGAATATGTACTACTTCCGGGGTAAACATATGCTGTCTTAGGTCAGAAGTGGAGGAGCCAGGCAGCAAGCTTGAGTGTTCGTAGGGATGGATGGAGCTGTCCTGACTGATGAGTCAATAGGTCTGGAGCTGGGTCAAGAATCCAAGGACCATCCACTGCATACTTCCAAAGGAAGGGGAACCAAACTTGACGGGGCCAGTGTGGTGCGATCAAAATCATTTTGCTTCCCAAGCAGGTAGCCTTCCGAATCACTCTGGGTAGAAGAGGGACCGGCGGGTAGGCGTAGAGCAGACCGGAGGGCCAATTGTGGACTAGAGCATCCCTGGGTGACTCCCCCTGTGGGGGGATCAGAGTGAAAAAAGTGCTGCACTTTGCACTCAGGGGGCTGGCAGAGAGGTCGCAGCAGGGAAGGCCCCACTTGGAGAAGATCTGCACAGCCACTGTCGTTCAGGGACCACTCGTGAGGCATCAGAATAGCTCTGCTCAGCCTGTCTGCTATCACATTGGACTTCCCCAGAATGTGCGATGCCACTACAAAGCGCTGGGAAGCGATCGCCCAATTCCACACTCTCATGACCTCCCTGCGAAGGGGGTAGGACTTGGTTCCTCCCTGCTTGTTCAGATACCAGACAACTGACATATTGTCGGAAAGAATCGCAATAGTTCCCCTGGGAAGAGAGCTGTGAAGTGCCTGCAATGCTAGAAGCACCACTCTCATCTCTAGAACATTGATATGCAAGTGAACCTCGTGGTCTTGCCATGTACCTTGGACTGTCTCACCCAGATAATGCCCCCCCCTCCCTATCTGGGAGGCGTCCGTGGTTACTGTGGCAATAGGGGATGGGGGGGCTCAAGGGTCTCCCTTGATCCAGATTGGACGAGAGAAGCCACCAACACAGATCCTGCCGACATCTCTCCGTGATGAGAATCGGATGGGACAATGGGCGTTCCTGATACGACCACTGGGCCGAAAGGAGCCACTGAAGTATTCGCATGTGTAACCTGGCTAGTGGAACTAAGAGAATGGTAGCCGCCATTGATCCCAACAACTGAAGAACCGTCCTGGCTTGGGCTTTTCCATGGGGTAGTAAAGCCAGGACTTGGGCCTGTAACACTTTTATTCTCTGTCGGTAGAAAAGCTCTCATCTCTACAGAGTCTAGCTCTGCGCCGATAAAGGCAACACGCTGTGATGGTAGCAATACAGACTTTGCCCAGTTTAAAGAAATCCCTAGAAGATGGCCCAATTTGACAGTAGCTCTCGTGGCTTGAACAAGTAGATGCCTGGTGGGGGCGGTGAGGAGCCAGTTGTCTAGATAAGGAAACACCTGGAATCCTAGACCTCTCAGGTGAGCTGTCACCACTGCCAGACACTTGGTGAACACCCTGGGGGCTGTGGTAAGACCAAAGGGCAGGGCCCAGAACTGAAAATGACTGGCTCCCAGCCGGAAGCGTAAATGATTCCTGGAAGCCTTGTTTATCTTGATGTGATAATAGGCATCCTTGAGATCGAGGGAGCATATCCATACTCCTTTTTCCAGCAATGGGAAAATGGATTGCAAAGTGACTATTCGGAACTTGGACTTCTTTACAAAGCGGTTTAGACGGCTGAGATCCAGAATGGGTCTCAAGTCCCCTGTTCTTTTTGGCACCAAAAATAACCTTGAGTAAGTTCCTAATCTAATCTGGTCTGCGGGGACTGGTTGGATGACTCCTTTTTCTAGCAGCTTTGAAACCTCTATTGCTGCCTGATCCCGTTGACTGGGTGGAACGTCCGGGATTTTTCTTGACAGTGGGGGGAGATGAAAAAAGGGAATGGTGTAACCTCCGGTGATGATACGAAGCACCCATCTATCCTGAGTGATGGACTCCTGGGCCTGAAGATGCTCCGAAAAACGCCCCCGACTGGCTCCGGAGATGCACAGTCGGGTAATCCTTTAGGGACGCTGGTAGGAGGAACCATGAAAGGACTCGCGGTCTCCTGTATTGCGGGGGCCTCCACTGCCTCTAGGGCGACGCCTTCCATTAAAATTCCCCCCCTCCTCTGCCCCTGGAGGGGGGGGTCACTTTGATGGGCAGGGGAAGACTTTTGAGACCTTCTGAACAACATTTTCCCTCCCCTCTGAGCCTTCGGATAAGGTCTAGTGGGAAGCGAAAAACGGGCCCCAACGGCAGACAAAGTCTTACCCTCCTGCTCACATTTAGTGAGGGTGTCTTTCACTTTGGGTCCAAAAAGGGAGGACCCGTCGAATGGGGCGTCCGTGAAAGAAGACTTGAAAGCCTCCGCAAAATGACAAGCACATCCAAGCTTGCCTCCTAAGGGCTACGCCCTAACTCGCTGCTCTACCCGCCCCCTCGGCTGCATAAGATATGAGCCTCATGGACGAGTTAACGATGGAAGAAAGGGTAGACAGCTGGGCATTAACAGACTGGGCCAACGCCTCAGGCAAGTTACCCGACAGGGTATCTCCCAACTCCTTTATGAGATCCCTTTGGAGCCGCGTAAAATGACATAAGTAATTCAGAGACCGCAATGTAAAGGTCGCTGAAGACAGGGTACGCTTCCCATACCTATCCATACTCCTAGACTCCTTATTAGGAGGATGGATGGAAGTAGAAGCCTCTGCCACATCCTGCTGGGTGGCAGATGCCACCACCATAGCATCCACAGGTACTCCCTTGGTCAAAAATTCTTTTCCAGGAGGCACAGATAAGAACATATTGGGGCGGTTAGGAACTGGCTCCACAGAGTCAGGGTGTTCCCACATCCTTCGACAAATAAGATCCAATAATTCATCGAAGGGTGGAGACACCCAGGAGGTGGAAGGCTGGGCTCCGAAGGCCTTGAGGAAGACAGACTCCTCCTCAGAAGGGTTTTTGGATGGCCAGTCGCCCCGCTGTCTCAAGATCTCTAGGATATTGGAAAACGAGACATCATCTGAGGACGACTTCGGGGACCCTTCTGCATCATCGAGGTCAGTGTCAGAGGTGACAGACTCATCTGGGGAGTCTACGTGCTTCCTCTTACACAACTTCTTCCTGGGAGGCTCTTCAAGCACAGACTCTGAAGGGCCCTCAGAAAGTAGGGGACCACACATGGAGGTATCCTCAGGCCGAGGTGTCCAGAGATAGGGGGGCACCAGAAGCTCTAGTCGCAGCGTCTAGGGAAGGAGTTGCTGATTCAGGTGAAGTCACTATGGACTTGGCCAACGCGCTCCTCATAGCCTCAAAGGCAGGTCCACCAGAATCGGACGAAAACCCTGCCTCCGAGACCATGACCGGAGTTGGGGTACCCCTAGCCGAAGCACCAAGGGGAAGCCTCGGAGCCGCAGTCTGAAGCCCCGATGTATCCCCCTCGAGTTCGACTGAGGACACCCGAGTACCGAAACCTGTAGAAGGAATGGAAAAGGATGGAGCCGGTGTCGGATCCAAAAGACTCGCAGGAGGTTTCGGAGCTGACCCAGGGACTTCACTCGATTCGGCAGACTCCGGCTCCGACGACACCGAGGTTGTCGGAGGAGGAAGAAACAGAACCGATATAGTAGCTGGCTCCGGAGCAGACTGGGCCGGAGCCGAAAATAATTTAGTTAACACTGGCGACTGGAGGAGCCTCTGGACCACCCTATCGACATCCAAATCCGAAAGCCTGGAGGAGACAGATGGGGGTCGAGAAACCTTCTCTGTCGGAACCAAGACAAGACTGGGGGAACGGCTCCGAATCGGCTTCAAAAGGATCGGAGCCGAAGCAGGCTCGAGAACCACCGCAACCTCCTTCTGCGCTGATGACCGTGGAGTCGAAGAAGCCGACGCCGCAACAGACAATACTTCCTGCAGCTCCGAGACCAGTAGAGCAGAGGAAGGAGACATAGCCTTGGACCGTGCTTCCTGCGGCTCCGAGACCAGTGGAGCCGAGGAAGGAGATGTAGTTTTAGACCTTTTCTCCGGAGGCTCCGATGAACTAGTCGGCGCCGGAGACTTCATTTTAGACTTGGACCTGGATTTCTCAGAGGGAGGAGAGGACGCCAAAGTTTCTTCAAAGGAGGGTTTAATCAAACCCTTGAGGATAAGTTTATTTTTTTTCTCCTATAAAACCCTGGCAGAGAAAGCATGACAAACACTGCAGGATTCCTGCAAGTGTATGGCACCGAGACAATATACACAGATGGTGTGGTCATCAGTCAGCAACATCTTGTATGCACATTTGGTGCATTTTTTAAAGCCAGATGGCTTATCCTCTTTTGGTTCCTTGCCCGACACAAGGAACACAATCCACAAGCAGCAACAATATTTCGAATTTACACAATAATCACACGAGCACACGCAGCAACACATGGTAGGGAGGGAGGAAAGGGTTCTAACTTAAACGCCCAAACAGTAACAACACAAGATAGGGCAAAGGCCCTCTAACTCAAATGGGCCTAGCCCGCCAAACAGGATTACCAACAACAAACGCAATCAGTCACAACAATAAATACAACAGACAACGTAGCTATTAGAATAGCTTTTTTGGTATAATAGACTCGAAGCTATAAGTTCAAAAATAAAAGACAGGGTACTTAGCCACAGCCAAGTCGAGACCACATCATTACTCTAGGAGCGGCAAACGAGATCTGGGGTTTGGGTGTGATGCATCCTGGGATACAGGGTTAGCCCAGCCAATGAGAGACTTCATACTAGTTATAGTGGCCGAGTCGGAGCTGACTCTGGGTTCCGAACCCGTCAGTAATGAATGTAGGCGAGATAGGATCACATTACATCACTTGTTGTGTCTTTCGGCTTTTCCTGGTTAGGGATCGCCATAGCGGAACTCCGGTCCGCTAATGACTGGTAGTTGATTTTTACGTGCCGAGTTACCAGCCCTGACGCACAACCTTCAACGGAGGTACGCCCATTCACGCATGTCTCCACGCAGAAGACCCTCTAGCTGAGAATCGAACCGGACAGCGTCTGACTGTGAGGCAAATAAAAATAAAACACTAACTAACATTTATTTATCCATCCTTTGACCAGTTATTCGCACTAGGCTAATGTCCTCTTCAGGGAAAACCTGAAGTGGTATTCATACTACTAGGGGAAATTTGCCAGGACATCTAGGTGACGTGAGATCTTTTACATCCACCTGAGCTATCTAGCTCAGGCAGATGGGACTTTGGTTTAACATCTCATTTGAAGGATGACACCCCCCCCCCCTTATATGTGTATGTGACTTTTGAGACCTTCTCCCCTTCTGATGATTCCTTTCCAAAAGTCTTTTACATCACTCCATTCAGCAGCTTTTTGAAAAGATACCCATATGCTAACTACTTAAGTACGGCTTACCCCCATCCACCCAACTTTTTTTCTGTAGTTCAGATCATGAGCCTAGCTTTTGTTCAAAGTTTCTGTATCTTATGCCTGTATACATGTCTGTCTTGATATCCATGTGGCCATCAGACTTGTTGGCTATGACTTGCCTTGACATTTTTTTTTTTTTTTTTATTAAAGTTTAAACAATTTATGACATTTAATTTAAATAGAAATATATAACTGAAAAAAAAGAAAGAAAAATGAAACCAATGTCATAAAACAAAACTGTTTATGAGAGTGCCTACTACCGACATTATCTTTGACAGACTGTGTAAGAAGTACAAATTCTAGCCTAGCTGAAGGTTCAACCCCACCAGTCAGCAGTGTTATAAACTATGCCTCTCTAATGCCCTGAAAATTGGTAGGATGGAAAATTCCTTGCTGGGAACGAGGAGAGTCTTTCGTTCAGCCCCTAGCATAACAACTACTGAAACTCTGGCAGGTAAGAGCATAACCCTCTTGGTATTACAGTAAACTCTTGCTTAACCAGCACCCATGGGGACTGGTAGATGCTGGATAAAAAGAAGTTATGTACTTACCATAACGTTCCATGTTTGTAGTACATCTCTCCTATATTCTTGCTGGATGGGTTAGGAACAGATATTCGGCTCCGACTCAGCCTATACTAAAGCCAGAGAGCTTTTTACTGACTCGAGGCTAGCCCCTATCCCATGGTGCCTCATGGCAGTTCCCCAGATCTAGTTTGCAAGAAAGTAATAAATACCCATCAGGTAATAATAGTAAGAAAGAATCTGTATAAATACAGGACGGGATTAAAAATATAATCCATTCCAGGTGGACAATAAAGAGCAAAGTCAGGCAGCCCCAAAAAGAGGTCCACCCAGAAATGGGAAGGGGGTTGGAGGGAGGGAAGCAGGAATATAGCCAAGATGGACTACAAACATGGAACATTATGGTAAGTACATAACTTCTTTATGGTATGTAGTCCTATATTGCCGTAATTCTTGCTGGATGGGACAGCGTCCCTAGCACCTTTATCCCGGGTGGCTCAAGCAAAGAGACTCTTCAGCACAGTGGACCCAAAGGATGACCTGTTCCGGGAGGCCAAATCCAATTTGTAATGAGTGGCAAACGTTTGTGGTCTTGCCCAAGTAGCTGCTGCACACACAGTATCAATTGGGAGCCTAGATCTAAAGGCACATGAAGTAGCTACAGCCCTGGTAGAGTGACCTTTAACTTTTAATGGTAATTGTCTACCAGCTTGTTGATAAGCAAGGGATATGCAATCCAAAAGCCATTTTGAAAGTGTAATTTTTGAAATAGGTAAGCCTTTGCTTTTGTCAGAAAATGAAACATACAGTTGATCAGATTTCCTGAATTCTTTGGTCCTGTGTATTTAGAATCTGTGTATCCTGTGGACATCTAGCTGGTGAAGTCTATACGTTGATTTATTAGAATGGTTTGGAAAAAACACAGATAAGCTCAATGGTAGTATTCAGGTTGTGTTCTGAGCATACCTTAGGGAGAAAGGAAGGGTTTTGTCCTAAGAGAAACTCTATCCTTGTGAAAGATAATGTAAGGAGATCGAATAGTTAGGGCTTGAAGCTCCGAGACTCTCCTAGCTGATGTTATAGTGACCAAGAAGAGGGTTTTCCATGATAATTTTAAGTCTGACAACGAGGATGGTTCAAAGGGTGCAGACATCAAAAATGAGGGGACTAAATTTAAGTCCCAGGGTTCTAAAAGTTGTTTTATTGGGGGGGCCTAAGAAGAACTCCATTTGGTTTTACAGAGGGAGTGTTGCATGATTGGATTTCCAATGAAACCAAAATGTAAACTGGAAATGGCAGATAACTGAACTCTAACTGTAGCGGCTGCCGCTCCTTCATGAAAAATTGTTGTTAGGAAGGATAAAATGGATTCTAAAGGAGCTGTATATGGGTCTAGGCCCCGGTTCGTAGCACAAAGGAAAAACCTTTTCCATTTGCTAGAATATAGTTTCTGAGTGGAAGGTTTATGGGATGAAATTAGGATGTGTTTGACCGCTGGGGATAAGGGAATGCACCTGGCTATACGTGGAATTGGAGCAGCCATGAGAGTGTGGATGGATGGGTGCAACTGTCCCGATTGATGAATTAGATCATCTGGAGATGGATCAGAATCCATGGTTCCTCCAAAAGGTAGGGCCACAGGAAAGGAAACCAAACTTGTCGGGGCCAGTAAGGAACAATGAGGATCAAGGAACTCCTCAACTGTCTTGCTTTCTGTATTACTTTGGGTATGAGTGAAAAGGGAGGAAAGGCATAGAAAAGTCCCGGGGGCCAATCGTGAACTAGAGCATCCCGACATCCCCGGATGGGGAATGAGGGCAAAGTATTTGCTGGTCTAGCTGGATAAGAATCTTCCTATTTGGTTTTCAGGTGAGTGGCAAGTAGATCGCAGCAAGGCTAGCCCCATTTGTGAAAAATCTCTTTTGCAACCATTGGATTCAGGGACCACTCGTGAGGCATCAGAATTGCTCGGCTGAATTTGTCCACTATTACGCTGGATTTCCCCAGGATATGCGTTGCTATCAGGAAGCGTTGAGTATCCATCGCCCATTTCCAAACTCTTAAGGCCTCTCTGCAAAGCGGGTAAGACTTGGTTCCCCCTTGTTTGTTGATGTACCACACAACAGACATGTTGCCTGACTGAATCGCAATTGTTCCAGTGGGAAGGGAGCTGTGAAGTGCTTGCAGCGCATATAGCAGTGCTCTCATCTCCAGAACATTGATGTGTAAGTGGTTCTCGTGGTTTTGCCAAGGACCTTGGACCGTCTTTCCCAGATAATGCCCCCCCCCCCCAATCTGGCAAGCATCCGTGGTCAAAACTGCTTTCTCTTGGGGAGGAACAAATGGACGACCTATGACAAGTTGTTGTGTGTGTAACCACCATGTCAGATCCCTTTTGCATGCGTTTGTTATTAATATCTGGTGTGATAGCGGAAGGTCTTGCATCGACCATTGCGCAAGACAGCATCCATTGGAGAATCCTCATATGCAGACGAGCAAGAGGGACTAATAAGATGGCGGAAGCCATAGTCCCTAGGACTTAAAGGACTACTCTGGCCTGGACTCTGTTTAATAAGGATCTGATCTAACTGCACAGAGATTCCACTCTTTCCTGTGTTAGCTTTACTGACATGCTGATTGTGTACTTCTGAGCCTAGATATACAATATGCTGCAAGGGAGATAAGACTGACTTTGGCAAATTGACAGTGATACCTAGGCTGGCGCACAAGGATAGAGTCTCGTCCCTGGTCCTTATGAGTTGATGCTTGGTGGTAGCAGTGAAGAGCCAGTCGTCTAGGTACGGAAACACCTGGAATCCTTGATGTCTCAGGAGCCGTTACCACTGCCATGCATTTGGTAAACACTCTGGGGGCTGTAGTGAGGCCAAACAGCAGTGTTCTGAACTGAAAATGGCTGGCTCCCAGCCAGAAGCATAAGGGTCACCTGGAGCACCTGTCCATTTTGATGTGGTTGTAGGCATCCTGGAGATTGATTGAGCACATCAAGTTGCCTTTCCCGATACAGGGAAATATCGACTGCAGAGTGACCATTCGGAACTGATTTTCTTACATGCTTGTTGAGCCTGCTGAAATCTACAACTGATCGCCAGTCCCCTGTCTTTTTTGGAACTAAAAAGAATCGAGAGTAAGTTCCGGATACTACTTGCTCTGCTGGGACTTTTTGGATGACTTTTTTGTAGCAATGAGATGACCTCTGATGTTGCACGGTCTAGTTGGATGGGTGGTACATCTGGAAGAGACCGGTTTGTTGGCGTTTCAGAAATAAAGGGAATCAGGTAACCTCTGGATATCACTGTGTGCACCCAATGATCTTGAGTGATAGTTAGTCAGGCAGTTGGGTACAGCAATATACACCCCCCGACTGCCTCCAGAGACGGACAGTCTGGCAACCCCTCAGGGTCGATGGAAGGGACGATCAGAGAAAGTTTCTCTGTCTCCCTGATGTTGTGGACATCCTCTGCCACGAGGGCAGCATCTTCCATTATATCCTCCCCCTCTGCCCCTGGGGGAGGGTTGACCTTGTGCCTGAGGAAAACCTTTTTGGGATTTGCAGAATCATATTTTCCCTCCTGTATTACCCTTGGGATAGGGTCTGGACAGGAGAGAGAAATGGACTCCAATGGCAGATAAGGCCTCAAGATACACTGATTCATCCTCAGTAGGGTTAGAGGTCTTCCAATCAGTCAGAGAAGGAGACATCCTCAGAGGGAGATCTGGGGGACCCTTCTGATTCCTCTAAATCAGTGTCTGATGTGACAGACTCCGGGGAGTTGACATGTTTCCTCTTACATAACCTCTTCTGCGGGAGCTCTCCAGTGGGACAATCTGGGGAGGTCTCAGAAGAGAGGGCACCACTAATGGCGGCTACTTGGGCCTCTGGTTCCATATGCTCTGGGGGTGGCAGGGGGGACGAGGTTGCTGCCTGCTGCTGGTCAGACACAGGTTCCAAAGAAATGGCTTTGGCAGAGGATAAAGCCTAATCTATAGCTTTGAAAGCCTTTCCCCCAGCTCCAAAGAATACCTCCGCTATGAGGGGCGGATGGTCGACTCCTAGCAAGATGGAATGGCTCCAAAGCAGAAGTGGGAGCCAAGCTGAGTCGAGCCAATGCTCCGAGTGGGAGGGTCTGTTCCGAAGAGAACCCAGGGTGACTGTCCCCCTCGGAGTCGATACGAAAGCGTCGGCTCCCAGAACCCTCGGCTCCCGGCTGAGCCATTGAGGAGAGAGCAATTGGCTCCGAGGAAACAGGCTGAATCCACGGAGCCAAAGGGTCGAACACAGAGGAACCTGACGTAATAGGCGACAAAAGCTTGGCTGAAGGGCTGACTTTCAATAGATCACAGCTTTTTGCTGCTCTGCTATGTATGAAACCCTGACCCAGAAATAATTTGTCTACGAATGATTTAGCACCCAGTTCCCCACGAAAGTGCGGTGCACTGCTGGAGAGAGGCGGTCCCCTTCCGTCCGTGCTCCGACTCAGTGACGAGAGGCGCTCCTCGCCGACCTTGCGGCCAGCTATCCCTGGCCAACTAGAGATCCATGGCACTGCGCTATTGTTACATCTAGGCAAGATTCTGACTTGGAGGCGTTCAGTCATAATCCCACAGATGTTAGCTTCGCACCATTGGCTCCTCAGCCAAGCACATACACCAAATGTCTGAACCTGCGGTTCCTCTCATACTGAACAGGATTATTAGGATTGCAGTCAGAGGAGGAACAGTGATAGGTACAGGGGACGGCTCCGAGACCTTTGGGTCTGGAGGGGTCAATTTTCTAGCCAGAGCTGGATCCGAAAGCAACCTCTTCACCACCCTCTCAATGTCCTCATCCAATAGGGTCCTGGAAAATCTGGTGGAGACTGAAGGAGACCTCCTTCTCTCCAAAATAGATCTCAAAATAAGAGATACAGTCTCAATATCAAGCAAAATCTGCGGTACTGAAGACTGGCTCAGAACCGGTAGAATGGACTGCAGCAAAGATGAAGCAGAGTCGGAACCAGAACTCCTTGGTTCCGACGCTTTAGACTTTTTGGTCAGCTCTGAAGTTGGGGCCAATGATTTTCTCTTTGAAGATTTTGGAGCTGCCTGACCAAGTTCCAGCTGTTCCTGGAAGGAACTGGTCATGAGACCCCTGTCAATAAGCTTTCTCATCCTTTCGTTTAACACTCTTGTACTAAAGCAAGTGACACAAGGTGCAAGGTTCCTGTAAATGGGCTTCGCCCAGACAATATACACAACTGGTGTGGCTGTCTAAGAGACATTTTCTGAGCACACCTGTCGCATTTTTTGAAACCCAAAGGGCGATGATCCTTGTGATCCTTATCTTTAGACATAGTTAAAGACTAAAAAATAAAAGTATAAGGAAGAAGAATAGTTTTTATAACAGTCTCACACACACAGGGAGGAAAGGCCCTCTAACAAACGGGCACTACAGCCCTCTAATTTAAACGGGCTGTACAGTCCTAAGGGGGAAATAGGGGATGAAAACTTTCAAAAAACAGACACACAGTACAGAAGAAACTATTAAGATACATATATGACAGAAAAAGGTAATAGAAAAGGACTAAAGTAAAAAATCGTTATACTTAGCCAACGAGCCAGTAAGACACAACCTCAAAGCTTTCGTGGCAAATGAGATCTGGGGAATTGCCGGGAGGCACCATGGGATAGGGGCTAGCCTCGAGCAAGTAAAAAGCTCTAGAGCTTTAGTATAGGCTGAATCGGAGCCGAATATCGGCTCCGAACCCATCCAGCAAGAATTACGGCGACACAGGACTACATCTGTAGTTTCTGGTTTCTTGAGAGTTACTGTTAAAAAATGCCTGACTAATACTGTACCCTATACTGTTCGTTTGGTTTGACTTATTCTTAGGTTGGGGAGAGAGGGAATTTATTCCTATCTTCCTTTTTAAAACACTAAAAATGTAAAATATGTTTCTGTGGGGGGGTGGGGACGGACAGAAAGTGCAACACATGAAAACTGTACTGCATATTTCTTAAGATTTTTTTTTCTGGTTGCCTGAGTTCCGGATAACAAAGTTTACTGTATTAAGAAACTCCTCAAACTGGGAATTAACCCCTACACTACCAGATGGGTAGCCAACTGGCTCACCAACAGGACACGTACTGTCAAACTGCATGACTTCACCTCTAGAAAAAAAAAGTCACCAGTGGCGTACCACAGGGTTCTGTGGTGGGCCCCTTACTGTTCAGAATTTACTTCTCCTAAGTCCAGACAAACTTGGACAGCCTGTGACTGACCACTTTCACTGACAACTGCAAATTGGGAGCAATCCATCGAGTCCCCCAATGATATTAATATACTGCAGACAGGGTTAACAGAGACGAATGATTGGTACCAAAGCCACAGATTAAAGCTAAATGCAAAAAAATGCATTATTATTCTTTCTGGAAAAGCTGATATCCCTAATTACATTATAGACGGCACCCTCCTAAGTGTAGACCAAGTGGTACTTGATCTAGGTACTCAGGTTGATATCAACCTGAACTTTGACCACCACGTATCCACAGTAGTAAGGAAATCCTATGTAGCACACAAGTAAAGTCATCGCATCTAGATCTAAGAATGTTATAATTCCATTACACTCAGCCCTCATCAGACCAGTAATTGAATACATTGCTCCCTTTAGCATGTACCTCACCAGACACCTGCAACAGTTGGAGAGACCGCAGAGGTTTCTCACCACAAAATTAAAGGGTGCACAAAACAAGTCTTCAACAGAAGTACTGAAAGCCCTGTCACTCTATTCTGTCTCCTACAGACAGGTTGCTGAGGGGTGACCAGGCCCTGACAGAAATGCTACACATTCATAAATCAAACTGCATGAGGGTTACTCGCTCCAGGGATCTTAACCTACCATCTAACATGAACAGGTCATGCTGGAGAGATAAATATCCCCCAAAGACTGCCACTTGTCTGTAACAAGCTTCCAATTCATGTGAAACAGAGCCCCTCCTTAACCCTCTTCAAATGCAACATCGATCAATGGATTGGTGACTGCAAATTCACTCCTGGGGTGGTGCCCATGCCCTTCCTGAATATAGTAAGTCATTATTAACTACCACATAACCTTACCTGTGTGAACGTCACTCACCTAACACCGACAATTGGGGGCAACTCGGGATAAATGTGGCTGGGCTTGTAATGGCTCTAGGGCCGTTAGCCTAGTAACCTTCTATGAACCTATAAGATAAAGTTCTGTCCTGCTCCTGCTTAGCCTGTCTGCTACAATGTCTGACCAAATGTATGAAGTCTGAACATTCAAACTGAACTGAGCTACGACCTCCCAGGCTATCACACTAAGTCTGCAGGTGTGTGTGTGTGTGTGTTTATGTATTGTGCGCGCGATCTGGTATCTCCCTATGTACCACATCACTGTGGTGCTGCCTGTGAAAAACTAAGAGGTCCTGAAGACCAGATACGATTAAGCGTTTTCAAAGCATTCATTACTGCTGTTATGCTTTCATCTCATTTTAGTTCCACAGACCTTCACCCCCCTCCCCCCCAACACAACTCTCCATACAAGGTCTGAGGCATGCACTGAGACAAACCTAAGAGGAAGTGGAAAGGAGAATGGGAGAATGAGGCTCTGAGAGAACTGGTCTACCTGCCACTGGACCTCACTCCTTACAAATCCCAGAAATGGGATCTGAAAAGATGAAGGGTGCAGATGCCGAGTCCAGACTGACCTAAGGGGACCAGTGAATTTTTCTCATGTCCAGTCAGGGGAATCGCAGGAATTACAGAAGTCAAGTACCCCAGAATATCATGAAATTTCCTGATGGATACCTGGCTTTGACTAGAAAAAAACTTGTGAAGAAAACTTGGAATGTCTATACTTTGGAGGAATAAAGACTATTCACGGAGCAGAATCCAATACATATTACAGGAAAACTATTTTGTGAAAAAGAACGATAAAAAATTTCTGTAAGATCACTTGAAAACCTAGAATAAGAAGATTCTAAACACTTACTAAGGACTGTTGACAACTAGAAAAACTCTGCAAATGTAAAAACAAAGTTGTGTACTTACCATAACTTGGCATCTGTGTTAGCCTATGTCATTATTCTTCACTCTTGGGTCTTGGATCCGACATTGGATTCATGCTGGCAACATTATAGACAGCTTCTATGCTCAAGCTCCTCACACTCCCATGATCCCTTGTTGGCTTTTAAACCTTCAGTTGCTTTCTAGCTTAGGGAAGACTATCTAAGGAAGACCTTGATCACCAAATAGAAAGTACAGTTGCGTACACTTACCATAAATATAGATGTTCGAGTGTATTCACTGTTGCAGTCATCACATTTTCTGTGTCGGCTGCTGTCGCTTCAGGACTGATGTCAGGTCTTCAGTAGTATAAAGTAAGGCAGCCTACGCCATTACATCAGTTTTTCTTACCCTAACCTGTCAGCAACCCCCAAATAACAGCCAGGTTCTGGTGGAAGAACCCCACAAGTAGAAAGTAAATATCAATATGTCCCTTGCAAGGAAAGAGAAGAAAGGGGGATGGAGGGAAGGAAACCAGGACTGCAACAGTGTATTCACTTGAACATCTACATTTACGGTAAGTGTACACAACTGTACTATTTTCTTCGTGTTTCACTGTTGCAGTCATTACATTTGGGTTGATTCCCAAAGCTGTGGAAATGGGTGGAGGCCGTCAAAAAAACTAGGGCCTGGCTAGGATGCCCTGCAAGTCGACAGAGGCAAACCCTGCCCTGGATTTGGAGAAGAGGGGCAGGTGGTAACGCTTGGTAAAAGTGTGAACAGATGTCCAGCTGGCAGCCTACAGGATGTCCCTGGTGGGAACCCAACTGAGGAAAGCTGCAGAGGTGGAGGTGGCTCTGGTGGAGTGAGTCCTGACCCCATTGGGGGGAGGCTTTCCATGCTGTTTGTAGCAGAAATTCATGCAATGTGCTATCCATTTGGATATGGTTTGTTTGGAGATGGCCTTGCCTTCTGCCTCTGTAACACAGCTAACCAGCAATTGATCAGACTTTCTGAATGATTTAGTCCTGTCTAAACAGAATCTGAGCTGTTTGTGCACATCTAAAGAGCGCAGAATAATTTCCCCCTTGTTCTGGGGATTAGGAAAAAAAAAAAGTGGGCAAATGAATGGATTGGTTGAGAGTCACATTGGATACCACTTTAGGCATGAAGGATGGGTTAGTTCTGAGGGATACCCTGTCAGCATGGAAGATGATGGATTCCACAGCCATGAGCGGTTGCAGCACAGAGACTCTTCTGGCTGAAGTGATGGCCAGAAGGAATACTGCCTTCCAGGAGAGAAATTTTAGCTCTGCAGAAGAAGCTGTTTTGAAAGGGGGCATGGTGAGCTTTTCCAATACAAAGCTAAGGTCCCAAGCAGGGGTTGGTGCCCTTTCCGATGGCTTCCAGTTGCTAGCTCCTCTTAGGAACCGTTTGATCCAAGGGTGTAAGAAAAAGGGGCTGCTCAGTGGAAAAATGAGCAGAAACAGCAGAGGCATGAATTTTTATAGAGGAGAAAGAGAGGCCACTGTGTAGTAGGTCAGCTAAGTAAACCAGGATGAGAGGGGAGGGAGGGCTGTGCCGTATTGGCTCCCTTAGCCTGGATCAATGTGCAGAACCTTTTCCATTTTTCAGCATAAGACTTTCTAGTGCTAGGGCGTCTGGCCTCACAGAAAACATCTAGAACCTGCTTACTGAGGTTGACAGATGGGTTAGGGAATAAGCCAAGCTGCCAAACTGAATGTCTGCAATTGGGGATGCATGAATTCCCCTTCCCTCTGGGTCAGGAGGTTTAAATCTGAGAAAGATGCCATGGTGGCAGTGGGGACAGGCTGCACACCAAGGGGTACCACAGTGCTGGCGAGGCCAGTCTGGAGCTATAAGAATGGTCCTTGGTTTTTCCTCCTTTATTTTGAGCAGTACTCTGGGGATGTGAGGTAGGGGAGGAAAGGCATAGACCAGCAGACTGACCCTGGGGAAGGACAGGCCATCCACTTTCCAAGCCATGCAGTGATGCTTCCTGGTACAGAATTTGCTGAGTTGATGGTTGGTGTGGGAGGTAAAGAGGTCGACCTTCAAGGTGCCCCATTTCTGAGTAATTAGGGTGAAGGTTCTTATGTTGAGCTGCCACTTGTGTGGGTCCAGAAGATTTCTGCTTAATTGGTCTGCCAAAGAGTTGAGAGAGCCGTGTAGAAATTGGTGCAGTTGCATGGCAGAGGCTGTGTGCCAAAGGGTCATGGCCAGTCAGCATAGAGGATAGGAGCGAGTCCCTCCCTGCTTGCTGATATACCACATCACAGTGGTGTTGTCTGTTTTGATCAGGAGAGCACCTGGAGAGATAAGGGGTTTAAAAGCTATTAAGGCGTGCTGGACAGCCATCATCTCTTTTTGGCTGATGTGCAGAGGAATTTGCTGTGGGCTCGCTTGGCCCTGTATGCACCCCAAGTATATTCTTATGCATCTGTGGTGAGGGCCTGGGCGGCGGGGGTGGTGAGAAAGGCAGTCCCTTGTTGTGGGAGCATGCTGTTGCCCACCAAAGAAAATATTTTCTGAAGCAAGGAATTATAGGTAGAAGAGTTTCCAGATGTTGACAGTGTTGACACCAAAGGCTTTTTAGGTACCACTGAAGTTTCCCCGTATGCAGTCTGGCATATGGAATGAGTAGAATGCAAGATGCCATGAACCCCAGAGATTGCAGGGTCTTCCTTGCAGATAATGGGGACCTGGGGGCTAGTTGAGAGAAGCAGGCTGTCAGGAAAATTTGTTTTTCTGGTGTAAGGAATGCCATCTAGGATGGTGTGTCCAGGCTTGCTCACAGGAAGATAATCCTTTGGGTGGGCACCTGTATGGATTTCTTTTCCTTGAATGCGTAACCCTAGGGAGGTTTACAGGGTCTTTACAAAGGCCAGATGCTTGATCAGCTTTTCCTGGCTGTCTGCCTGAATAAGGTAGTCATCCAAGTATGGGTAAATCTGGATATTCCCTTGTTTGCAAAAGGCAATGGCCAGAGCCAAACATTTTGTGAAAACTCTTGAGAGCAGCAGATAAGCCAAAGGGAAGCGCAGAAAACTGAAAGTGTTGAGATCCTGCCCTGAAACTTAGATATTTCCTGCATAATTCCCTGCTACAGATGCGGAGGTAAGCCTCTTTTAGATCTAGGGTGGCTAGCCAAGCGTCCTTGGACAGCATGGGTAGCAGCTGCTGGAGGGTGAGCATTTTGAATTTTGTGATCACCAGGAAGGTGTTTAGATTGGATAGGTGGAGGATGGGTCGCCAGGTGCCATCTTTTCTGGGCACCAGAAAAAGTCTGGAGTAGAAACCTTGGCCTATCTGTTCTGCAGGAAAGTGCTCTATTGCCCTCACAGAAAGCAGGGAATGCATTTGCTTTTGAGCCTCTGCCCACTGGTTTGGAGGTAGATCTGGGAACCTTTTTGGGGTTGGAAGGGTGTGGAAGGAAATTTGTATCCCTGAGACACTATGTTCAGAACCCAGTGGTCGCTGGTAATGGTGGCCCAGGTGCTTGCGTGAAAGCAGAATTTTCCTCCTAGGGGTAAATGAAGGTGGGAAGAGGGAGGGAGTGGCTTAGAACTCCCTGGTTTTGAAGTGGAGGTAGGCCACTGCTTAGATCTCTGCATTCCCTGTGGCTGCTGTCTGGGGGGGGGGGGGTCAGGTACCTCAGAGCCTAGGCTGAACTGGCTTAGTGGGAGCAGAAAAGAACCAGTGTTTGGTGGGACAATGCCGGCTGGACCTGCAAGAATTCCTTAACTGTTTGGGGGTACTTAGCTTTAGAAGACAAACTTCAATTCGGTAGACGAAACTCAAGATAGCGGCTGGCACTCGTGCGAACTGCTTCTGTTTTGGGCTCCATGGCAAGAAAGACTGATGTAATGGCGTCGGCTGCCCTACTTTATACTACTGACGACCTTGATGTCAGTCCTGAAGCGACAGCAACCAACGCAGAAATACTAAGCCACTGGTATTCAGGCCAGCCGAGGGCTACCCTTGCAGTGATAACCCAAATGTGATGTCTGCAACAGTGAAACACAAAGAACATCATCTGTACATCCTCTAGATCCCACAGGATGGGGGAAGGAGGCAGGGATAGTGATGAATAGTGACACAGGATATCACGTATGCCAAGTTAGGCTAAGTACATAACTCTTTATCTAATGTTATCTATGTCACTATTCCTCACTCTTGGGTCAGGGTCCCCAGCTACCCTGAATCCTGGGCGGCCTCATGGAACGACATGCTGAAGAACTGTGGAGCCAAAGTAACCCCTGTTCCTGGAAATAATGTCAATCTTGTAGTGACTGACAAAAGTGTGAGAAGACCAAGTGGCTGCAGCACAAATGTAATCTATGGAATGACGGGCAAGATAGGGACCCACCGTAGCCAATGACCTAGTGGAATGAGCTCTAATTAGCCATATTAAGGATAAGCCTTTGGATGAATAGGAGCAGAAAATGCAAGATGAAATCCAACATGAAATAGTTATTTTGGAAACTGCCTGACCCTTCCTGTTGAGAGAAGGCCACAAACAGTTGGTCAGACCTAAGGAAATCCTTTGGTCTATCAAAATAAAATTGTAACTGCCTATGCACATCAAGCGCATGCAAGAGATATTACTCTTTATTAGCAAATTTCGGGAAGAAAACTGCCAATTGAATTGACTGGTTCCGGTTAGCTTCTGTGGCAACTTTAGGCATGAATGAATGGTTAGTTCGCAGAGCCACTCTGTCTTTATGAACAACCCTGAAAGGCAGTTTGATACAAACAGCCTGCAATTCTGAAACTCTTAGCTGAAGTTATGGCTACTAGAAAAGCAGTCTTCCATTACACAAATTTAATATCACATGTGGCAGCAGGATCAAAAGGATTCTGTGCAACAGACTGCAGCAGAAAGCAATGGTCCCAAGGGGGGGGAAGGATCCTTGATAGGAGGTCAGAGCAGAAAAACCCTTTAAAGAGGCCTTACACAAACAAGATGAAAAAGCAGGTTCCTCACAAACATGAAAGTTGGAGACAGCTGCCAACTACACTTTGATAGTAGAAAAGCTAGCGCCATCTTGAAAAAGTGAAGACAAGAAAAGCAAGAAATCTGAAATGGGAGCCGAAGCAGGATCGAGCCTGCGCTGCTTAGCCCAAATGAGTTCCTGTTCAAATTATTGGAGTAAACTTTTCTAGTGGATGCCTTCTGAGAGGTCAGAATAATGTTCTTGACAGGAGAAGACAGCATGGACTGTTTCAAGATTACCAGAAGTGAACATGGTTTGCTATCATTATGTCGACGTGCATTTGCACGGCTATGAAGTATTCTAACATCAGATGTTTGAATACTTCATATTACGGCAGGTGACATGAGCGAAGGTTTGCATTGCAAATGAACTGTGCATTCGCAATTCTAACTTTCGGTCATGGGAGGGGATCGCGGGACAGTGCGGTTAGGGAAATGCATCCCTTTCCTCACTGTAGTGCGATCTCGGAGTTGGAATATTAAGTTAGGGGGTATGTGGGGGTCACAGCCCCCCACAGGGGGGGGTGCAGGGGGGCGCAGACCCCCTGCATAACTGTGTGTTCGGTTAGGTAGGTGATTATGGGAAGGGTGGGCGTGCTGTGTATCGCCGTAAATGTCGCAAGCGACATTTTCGACAATACACCCTTGTTTTCGAGTTTACTATTATTCGAAAATGTTCATTTTCGATGCATAAATTCGAAAATAAAGACATTATTTATTTTTACTTTCGAATTTATGATAGTAAACCGTGGACATACCATGCAGTCAGATGAAGCGTCTGGAGGTTGGGAATCGGAAGCTGAGAGGGATGGGAAATCAGATCCGGAATGTGATCCAGTACCCAAGGGGGGTACTCCAAATGAGACCACACCTGCAGAGTCCAAAAGGAAGCTATGAGGATCAAGGTGGCCTTGAGGTGGCAAGCTTTCTGAAGTACTCGGGAAATGAGAGGTAAAGGAGGATAAGCACAGAAGAGACCCTGAGGCCAATTGTGAACCAGAACGTCCCTGGGGGAATTGGGGAGAAATACCGGCTACATTTGTGGTTGAGAGGGAAAGCAAACAGACTGTAGCTTGGTTGACCCCAGTGAAGGAAGATCTCTTCCACCTCCGAAGAATTCAAGGAAAGTACAGTTTTGTACTTACCATAAATGTAGATGTTCGAAGATCCACATTGCTGCAGTCATAACCTGTGGGTAGTCCGCTGTCCTCGGCATATCCTCAGTCTTTCTTGCCCCAGATGTCAGAAGGCCCTAAAAAGAAAGGCCATAGCCAAAAACAGAAAACCTCCAAAACCCATGTACAAACAATATTTACAACCCAAACCACACAACCACTCCAAACTACAGAGGGAAGGAGGTGCAGCAATGTGGATCTTGAACATCTACATTTATGGTAGGTACAAAACTGTACTATGTTCTTCATCTCACATTGCTGCAGTCATAACCTGTGGGTAGAATCCCAAAGCAAAGGTAAAGGGAGGTTGGCAAAATTATAAAGCATTGGGAGCTGCTAACATGCCCTGTAAAACTGCAGTGGCAAACCCAGCCCTAGATTTGGAATAAAGAGGGAGATGGTAATGTTTAGAAAAGGTGTGCACTGAACTCCAAGTAGCTGCTTCCAAAATATCTTTAGTAGCTACACCCCTTAAAAAAGCAGTAGAAGTGGCAGTAGCCCTAGTGGAATGAGGTCTGATTCCAGCTGGAATCTCCTTACCATGATGAGAATAACAAAAAGCAATACAATGGCCAATCCACTTAGAAATAGTTTGTTTTGAAACGGGTTTCCCCTGAGAGCCCAAAGCAAAAGAAACAAATAACTGTTGAGACTGTCTGAACCCTTTAGTTCTGCTCAAATAATAACGCAACTGCCTGTGAATATCTAAAGTGTGTAAAATTTTCTCCCCTTTATGTTGGGGATCAGCATAAAATGTAGGCAAATGAATAGATTGGTTCAAGGCCACATTTGAAACCACTTTAGGCATAAAAGTAGGGTTAGTACGCAGGGATACCCTATCCTTATGAAAAATCAGGAAGGGTTCAACTGCCATTAGAGCCTGTAATTCAGATACCCTTCTAGCAGACATAATGGCCAACAAAAAAGCAGTCTTCCAAGACAAAAACTTTAACTCAGCAGTAGCTGCAGGTTCAAAAGGAGGTAAAGTAAGTTTTTCCAACACAAAATTGAGATCCCAGGAAGGAGTAGGAGCTGGGGTCTTATGTTCTTTGCCCCTCTAAGAAATTGCTTAAACAAAGGATGAGAGAATAATGGTGGGTCACAGTCATAGTGAGCAGAAATGGCTGCAGCATGAACTTTTACAGAGGAGAAAGACAAACCCTTGTCTAATAATTCTGTAAGATACTGAAGTGAAACACTTAAATTAGGCCCTGAAACATCAAAGCTCTTTGCTTTGCTCCAAATAAAAAATCTCCTCCATTTATCAGCATAAACTTTCCTTGTACTAGGCCTTCTGGCCTCCAAAATGACATTCAAAACTTGTTGAGGAAGCTGCGACCCTCCAGGTGCTAGAACAGAATATGCCAGGCTGTCAGATGCAGGGACTGTATCCTGATATTGAGGAAATGATTGCCTGCCTAGGACAAAAGGTGTGGAATTGATGGCAAAGGCCAAGGGAAACTCCTCAGCAGAGGGTACCAGTGCTGCCGTGGCCAATCTGGAGCTATTAGAATCATGGAGGGCTTGTCCTGTCTGACCTTCAAGAGCACCTTGGGAAGGAGAGGCAGAGGAGGAAAGGCATAGACGTGAAGATTGTTCCAAGTGAATGATAGAGCATCCACTTTCCAAGCTTTTGGATGAAACATCTTTGTGCAAAACTTTGGCAACTGGAAATTTAGTGGAGAAGCGAACAGATCTATGTCTGGAGTCCCCCAAATCACTGTCAACTGTCGAAATACATGAGGATCCAACTTCCACTCGTGGGGATCCACCATCTGTCTGCTCAAAACATCCGCTAAGGAGTTCTGTGCTCCTGGCAGAAACCTTGCCTGAAGAGTGAGGTGCAAACTGAGAGCAGTCTCCCACAAAATCATAGCTTGCCTGCAAAGAGGGTACGAATGGGTTCCCCCTTGCTTGTTGATGTACCACATGACAGTTGTGTTGTCTGTTTGAATCAACACTTGTCCTGGGTGAAGTAGATCCTTGAAAGCCATCAATGCAAATTGGACTGCTAACATCTCCTTCAAGTTGATATGCAAATGTTGAAGTCTGGCAGGCCACGTGTCTTGAACCCATTTTCCATTGAGGTGTGCTCCCCAAGCCTTGTCTGAGGCATCTGTCGTTAAGATCTGACTTCTGGTCGGGTCACAGAGAGTCCCTTGTTTAGGTGACATTCCTGAGCCCAGCACAAAAATTCCTTTTGAATGCAAGGTATTATCTGAATAACAGTGTCCAAATCATGGCAGTGTTGAGTCCATACACTTTTGAGATACCATTGTAGCTTCCTCATATGCAGTTTGGCATTGGGAAGCACCAGAATACAAGATGCCATGAACCCCAAGGCTTGAAGGACTGTCCTTGCAGTCAGCCTGGACCGTAGAGACAATTGTTGGAAGTAAAGTAAGATTTCTTTGCTTGTCCGGGGTCAAAAAAGCCATCTGAGAGGCTGTATTCAGTCTCACACCCAGAAAGCACATTTCCTGAGAGGGTACTAGACTGGACTTTGTTTCGTTCACAGAATACCCTAGGCACCTTAACACTGCCATAACATACTGTAGATGGTGAAGTAGCTTGTCTTTGTCTTCAGCAAGAATCAGGCAATCGTCCAAATAAGGATAAATTTGTATTCCTCTTAACCTTAAGAAGGCTATCACAGCCAGAACCTTTGTGAACACCCAGTAGATAAGCCAAAGGGCAATGCAGAGAACTGATAATGTAAAGTCCCAGCCGCAGGAATCTCCTGCAACTGGGCCTGATAGGAATATGAAGATAAGCCTCTTTGAGATCCAGAGTTACCATCCAGTGATCTTTGCCTAACAGAGGCAGAAGTTGTTGCAAAGTCAACATTTTGAATTTTGAAATGTCCAGGTATGTGTTGAGGATAGATAAATCCAAAATTGGCCTCCAATTGTTTCCTTTCTTTGGTACAAGAAACAGTCGAGAATAAAATCCTAGGCCCACTTCTGACAGAGGGACCTGCTGTATAGCCCCCATTTGAAGAAGTAAAGAAATCTGTTTGTGAGCCTCCACCCTTTGCTGAGGAGGAACGTTTGGCATGCCTTTGAAAGGAGGCAATGTGTGGAAATAAAACTTGTAGCCTCGGTCTATAATGTCCAACACCCATTTGTCCTGGGTGACTAAAAGCCAATTTTGTCTGAAAAGTGCCAACTTTCCTCCCAGAGGAGCTGCCAGACAGGAAGGATCTGGCAGCTGAAGATGCAGGTCATTGAGTCTGTTTACGAAAGGACTGGCCCCTGCCCTCACCTGTAGATTGTGCAGGGGAACTCCACGTTCTAGGCCTGAAAGAACCCTGAGCTCTGCCCCTACCACGTCTAGATCTGCCCCTAGACTGTAAATCAGAAGAAGGGTAAGCCCATCCCTTAGTAGGCCAATTTCTACTAAACTTAGGGGGCTGCACCTGCAAAAAATCCTTAACAGTCTGCATAGACTTAGCTTTGTCTTCCATTTTCTTCAAGACAGACTCCACAGGAGAACCAAACAAAACTTCAGACTGAAGAGGAGCATCCAAAATTCGAGCTTTAACATGCTCTGACAAGTTCTGATCCTTAAGCCAGGCGTGCCTATGAATAACTGATCCAGTGGCAGCCACCCTGGAAGAAGCCTGTAAAGCATCGAAACCACACTGCAAAGAATGTTTACCCACCTGATCAGAGGCATGAACCAAATCCTGTAATTCCTTACACTCTATGCCCTCTGCCAAAGCATCTACCTTAGACTTTAACTGAGTAAGGAGAAAATTCTGATACTTCAACATATGAAACTGGCAATTCAAAGCCCTCATTGCTAGAGTGGAAGAGGTATACACTTTTTTACCCCACCTATCCAAAGCTCTAGAATCTTTATCCATAGGAACTGGATTCTTTACAACAGAAGCCCTGACACCCTTAGGACCCTGGCTAATAGTTTCTGGGTCAGCCCTTGGGCTCTTATACAGATATTTATGAGCCTCTGGCACTCTAATACCTATCTGGTTTCCGGAGGCAAAGAGTCTGGATTAAGGGAAGCCTCAGAGAAAACATCCTGAACAACATCCAAAACAGGAGGTATAGCCAAGGGCCTATGTTGTGGTAAAAACAAAAATTCCCTAAGCCTCTTTCGGGAATCTGAGAAATCCTGACCTTCCCATTTAAAATGCTCCCTCATAGAATGCAGGGTTTCTGAAAAAGAAAAATCCTCTGGAGGAGAAGCAGAAGGACTAGAATCCTCTGCGCCTGAATCAGAATAAGGAGGAAAATCCTGAATGTCTTCAGCCAAAGACTCTGAGTAATCTGAAGAATGTTCCAAACCTTCCACCTCTGGCTCCACCCTAGGCCTCTTATCTGGGGGGGGGGGCATAGAACCTCTGATTAAGGAAATCAAATCTTCTGCCATTTTAGCATGTGTTTTTTAGGTACAGAACCTGCAGAACTAGGACTGACACCAGAGGAAGACAAACCAGGCCTGACCTTGGAAGGTACCTTAGAGACAGAAGGGGAAGGCCTAACCACCTTATGCAAAGAAGGGAGTACAGCAACCTGAGAGGCCCCCTCAGCCTGACCCGACTCCTGAGAGGCCACATCTTGCAAAATTAACGGCTCCCCCTGAGCCTCAGCTGAAACCTCGGCTGGATCCACAAATTCCACCGTAGTTACGACTCATCCTGCTTGGACTTTAACGATTTTTCCTTGCGCTTCTTAGCGGTGGCGCCGGAGGATCCGACGGCATATTGTAATGACAAGCCTAGCACAATCTAACCTACGTTTAATGGTGCGCTAATTAAATCTAGCACAAAAGCGACACCCGACTATGTCGTGCTCAGGCCCCAAACAAGGAATACAGAGAGAGTGGTAATCCCTATGAGGTATCTGTTTCCCACAAGAAATACAATTATTCACTTTTTCTGACATCCGGATTTAACTGAGGCAAGAAAAGACAAAAATATTCCCAGCCAACTTGGTTTTCGGTCTGAAACTCAGAATCACTTGCAAACGCTGCTTCTGCTTGGACCATGCGGCAAGAAAGACTGAGGATATGACGCCGGTCATGCGCTTTAATACATCTGAGCGACCATGACCGACGCCAGCCTAACACTTTGGTATTCGGGCCGACCGAGGACAGCGGACTACCCACAGGTTATGACTGCAGCAATGTGAGATGAAGAACATCACTCGAGTACTGCCCAGCTGAGTCTGTCCACTAGTGCTGGACTCTGAATATGCGTTGCAACAGAAAAGTGCCCCAAGGACATTGTTCATTCCCTCACCCTCATGGTTTCACGACAAAGCAGATACAAACATGTGCCCCCCTGCTTGTTGATGTACCACACAACAGCCATGTTGCCCGTGTGAACTGCAATGCTACCTGGAGGGAGGCAGTCCTGAAAGGCTTGCAACCTGAGGAGGACTGCCCTCATCTCCAGAACACTGATATGCAGTTTGGTCTCCATGGCGGACCACACGCCTTGGACCGTCTTTCCTTGAAAATACCCCCTCAAACCTAGGAGGGAAGCGTTTCAGGTTACTGTGGTGCTGGGGGGAGGAAGAGAGAATGGTCTGCCTGCGAAAAGGTTGGCAGAATGAATTGACCAAAGGAGATGACACCTGCACACAGGAGTGAGACAGACTAGGGCTGTTATCGGATGATAAAGGGAAGACCACTGAACCATCAGAATATACTGCAGAACTCTCATGTAGAACCTGGCTAACAACATCAGATAGATTGCTACTGCCATGGACCCTAAAGGTGGGGCCTGAGGATGAGTCTGATTCAGGAGGCATTGGATGTGGGTCCTGATGAGATGTATTCGACAAGGAAGGAGTGCTACAATGTCTGACACAGTGCCCAACTGGATCTTGACGAATTCCATACTTTGGGACTGAATCAAGTTCGACTTGGGGAGATTCATTGTAATCCCTAACTGGTCGAATAGCTGGAGTAGGTAATGACAGGCAGTGGCCAGACAATGCTTCGTGGGAGCTGTGAGGAGCCATTCGTCGAGGTATGTAAACACCTGGAATCACAGCAGTCTCAGGTGAAATGTGACCAGAGCCATGGACTTGGTGAACACCTGGGGGGCTGTGGTGAGATCAAAGGGCAGGGTCCTGAACTGGAAGTGATTGGGCCCTACCCGAAAAGGGTGATATCTCCTGGAGTGCCTGTCTACTTCTGTATGATAGTACAACTTCAACTTGTATATATTACAGATGCTTTTTAAAATCCTGGATATCCATGGGGTACATCCAATTGTCCTTGGGCAACAGAGGCATGATGGACTGGACAGTGACCATCTGGAACTTGGACTTCTTGACAGAGAGAGACTGAGATTGCTGAGGTCCAGGATTGGATGCAGGTCCCCCATTGTCCCTGGCACCAAAAAGAAGCTAGAGTAAGTTCCGGACCCTAATGTCCTGGAGGCACCTCTTGGATGGCTCTCTCTTGTAGAAGCTTGAGTACTTCTTCCAGAGCTAGCTCCCTCTGATGTGGTGGTGGATCGAGGAGGGATCTCCTGACTGGAAGTGACTGAGAAAAAGGAATAGAGTAAACCATGAAAATGATGTTTAGCACCCAATGATCTTTTATAATACCTGTCCAAGCCAAAGGGTGCAGGGAAAAAATTATCCCAAACTGCCACCAGGGCAGGACAGTCAGGCAGCACTTCAGCAGCACTGTTGAGGCTTCTCATAAAAGGGTTCTCTGGATCGCTGATTTTGCGGACCCCCTCTGACCCTAGGACGGTGTCTGTCACTGAATCCTCTCTCCCCCAACCTCTAGAGGAGGACTCATCCTCATCCTAAGCATCTGGAAAGGCAGACTGACTTGTGAAACCACATTTTCCTGGCTCCTTGCCGCTTCTTGGTAAAGGAGTGTTGAAGGGTGGAAAACCTGATTCCTACAGCCGATAAGGTCTTGCCTTCCTGCTCACTGTGGGTAAGTCTCTCTTTGACCAATGAGCCAAACAGGGTAGAACCAGTGAAGGGGCCGTTGGTTTAAGACGTCTTAAAGGACTCTACAAATCCGCAAAGGTGCAGTCAGGCATGATGACAAGGAGTGATGCATGTGCTAGCTGCTTGACAGGCACCTTCTGTAGTGTTGGCAATGAGCCTTGTCGATGAATTAGCCAGGGAAGAAAGTGTGGACAGTTTGGGAGGCATCTTACTAAGTTCCTGGCAGGCAGTACCTCAGAAAGGACTGTGGTAAGCTCCTTGACCAATTCCATTTGAAGCCAGGTGAAATGTGTCAGGTAGTTGAGTGCCCGCAGACTGAATGTAGCTGAGGCGAAAACCTGCTTTCCATGCCTGTCAACTGCCCGGGACTCATGGTTGTGGTGACAGACAAAAGTGCTCTGTTCTGCCAGCTCTTTCTTACATGGTGTCAGCTACAACAGCATCAACTGGCACTTCTTTAGACCAAAACTGCTTGTCAGATGGGGGACTGAGGAATCTATCTGCACGTTTAGGAACAAGCTCCACAGAATCAGTCTCCTTCCACACCTTGTTGGTGATAAGGTCTAGAAGCTTGTCTGCAGGGGGGAGACCCAGGGGGAAGATGGTCCCATCCTGAAAGCCCTCAGAAAGACAGATTCTTTGGAGGACGGGGGAAGGGAAAACCAACCACACTTAAGGATTTCCAGGATGTCCTCAAAGAAAACATCCTCGGGCGGAGATCTGGGGGACCCATCCCCTTCATCAAGGTCCATATCCTCGGCGAGTGGCTCAGCAAGGGAATCCAGGCATCTCCTCTGGCACGATCTCTTCCAAGGAGCATCCTCCGGGGGGGGGGGGCTCGAGGGAGGATTCAGAAGAGAGGGGGGACCCTAAGTGGGGCAACTCCCACCTGAAGGGTAGGGCTGACCTTGGACAGGATGAGTGGGGTCCACTCAGAGGGGCTTGGATGGTCCCTAGAAGGCCAAAAATGAAACTCTCTGGGAGGAAAAGGCCCTCCCTATGACCCAGAATGCTGAAGGACTGGACGATGCTCTGTCCACACTCCCAGCAAGAAAGCTTACCTGGGGAGAAAGACCAGAGGAGGCCAGCACCTCTGGGTACTCCAGTACTGGCCCGAGCTGTCAAGCTAAAGGAACTGGTCCAAAAAAAAAAGTCTGGAATTCCTACCCAAGAACTCCAGGGTGACTACTCAGGCCTGGAACTCCGCCTGCCCCAGGGGAGGCTGAGCAGAAGTAGTAAGGGGACTCAGACGGGGTACCAATAGAAAGGTCCCTGGTGACCCCCATCTACCTACCCTGTGTGATCCAGAGCCTGTAAGTCCAAAACCAATCTGGTCGGATGAGGAGAAACCATTGAAGGGGAAGGTGATGAACCTACCCAGATGGGCAAGGGGACACAAGAAGCACCAACTCAGTCTGAGCTTTGAGAAAGGACTGAATCATTCTGTCCATATCAGAAGGGAGCAAACTCCTGAAGGATCTAGAGGCGGCAGAGGACCTAGCCAAGGATGGATGTTGAGATCCCAGGGACCTCCCCCTCTAAGGCACAACTCCTATGCTTGGAGGGAGAAGGGGACTACCTCAAGCCAGGGCTGGAGGACGAATCTTCTATAATAGTTGGATCCAACCACAAGCAAGGATCCAAACGTTTGGATTCAAGATGACCCGAATTCGTGGCTGGTCCAGATCTGATCACATTCAAAGGCCTGGATCCAGGAGTGGACTCATGACCTCAGATCCCAGGGCTTCAGAGCAGAAGCTCTGCATCCGTGGGAAGTAACATGGGGCCTAGAACCAGAGAGCATTGGATCCAACTGGGTAGAGACTAGAGTCAGATCCGAGGCACTAGGATCAGACATCCTCGACTTTTTCGAAGTATACCTGGGGAGTAAGGGGGCCTTCCTCTTGTGCTCAGAGGATCCAGGTTTGGCAGGGGACTGAACCAGGAACTTCCTTGAGCCAACTCCTTTAAAAGGAGTTTGCTTTGGTGCTCGACCAAAGCCCTGAGGTTGAAAGAACAAATGTCTCATTCAACCTCCAAGTGGATAGCGCCCAATAATAAAGACACTCCTCGTGCGAATCGGAGACAGGCATCTTCTGACCACAAGAGGAGCACCTTTTCAAGCCAACTGGCTTATCAGACATGGTGGAACAACCTGTAGCCAAAGTAACATGCAAAAAAACAAGCCGGTACAACAAGGAAGAGTAAAAAAAAAAAAAAAACGAAAAAGAAACCAACCGATAAAAACACACACAAGCATTAACCAACGAATAAACTATATACTATTCAAAAAATGTAACCTCTAGCAACAGTGAGAAATAACAGCCATTATCAAGAAAAAAACGGTGCCAAAATGCACTAGAGAAACAAACTGAACAACAAACGGGAGGGAAGCTACTAAAAATAACACTAAGAGCTACACTACACACTAAGACACTTAGGGTCTGAAAAAAAGATTAGAAGTAAAGCTACTTATCTCAAACAGGAAACTTGAGCAAAGAAATGCGCCTGAAGCTTAGCACAGTAAATGAGACTGGAGGGGTTAGAAGGCAGCAAAGGATCATGGGAGTGGAAGGAGCTCAGCTCAAGCCTAGAAGCGGTCTATAAAGTTGCTGGCTTAGATCCGATGTCTGATTCAAGACCCAAGACTGAGGAATAGTGACATGGATAACATCAGATGAATCGTTTAAACATGGAAAGATGTGAATGCTTTGAAGTCCACAATAATCAGTTACTGTAGACTTTGTAAATTCCCTTGAAGAAGCGGACAGTTCAGAGAGTAAACTGAGAAATGATAATGTACACCAGGTATGGAAGTTTTTAAAAAGCATCTGTAATATATACCAAATTGAATGTGATGGTAGGCATTTTTAAGTCTATTTTTTTACCATAAAAAGTTAGCAAAGAAACAAGAGATAACAGGGTTAAGGGTTTAAACTTTTAACTTTAGCATTTAAACAAAAAAATGAGAAAGGAAAGATCTAGCCTACAAGTACATTCTTTCTTTGGCACCAGAAAAATTCTTGAATAAAACGCTTTCCCCATGAAGCAGGTAGACAATAATTCTACGACTTCTTGAGATAACATTCTTTCTAGAACTGGAGGAAAGTGTGATAATGGGTTTACTGGGCAAGGCAAAATCACCAGGAAAGGATGGAGGGACTCCCACCAAGTGCACCCCTGTTGAATGACTTTCAGAACCCATTTGTCTGAACCAATATGGTGCCACAAAGGAGGATACACATTCAGAGAGACGGAGAGGTTGTCAGGGTGTGTGTGTGTGTGGGGGGGGGGGGCTGAAGAGGAAGAGTAACTCATTTTTAAACTGCTCTTGATTTTGTAAGGCTTTCCCTTTCTTTTTGAAGAGAGTTTATCATTGTTTTTTTTTTTTAAATACATGGTCGGTTGGCACCTTCCTACTTTAATTGCATTTTCAAAAAGGAAGCAAAGGTGGAAGGAAACGTTTTTATTTGCCTTAAAAGGAAAGGTATGAAAATGGTAGACCTCTGAATTGAAAATGACTGGCTCCCAGGTAGAAATAAAGAAATCTCCTGGAGTATCCATGTAGCTTTATGTGGTAATATGCATACTGGAGATCGATGAAGCATGCCCAGTTGCCTTTTAAGTAGAGCCAAAACTGTATTCACTGTTGCAGTCATCACTTTTGGGTTACCTGCTTGCAGAAGCCCTCAGTCGACCTGATTGACAAAGTCTTGGGTCTCTGCGTTGGTTGCTGTCCCTTCTTCCATGATATCAGGTCAGGGGTATAAAACATGCAGCCGACGCATTGCATCAGTTTGTCTTGCCAAAGATGTCAGGTGCCCCCTTAAAGGGAAGCAATTAAATCTATAAATATACAAGGTTATACCTCCAACAAAAAAACAAATACACCAAAAAGCTTTTGAAGATAGTAAAGGAAAGTAGAGGTATATGAATTTCAACAAAACAAAAATAAAAATGCACCACGCGGACTATCAGTAAAGTATTTTAATAACCAAACATATATCCAGCAGTTAAAAGTTGGTTAAGTGCTAGTTAAAAGTTGGTTAAGTGCTTTCATCAACCAAAGAATGACTTCATCAAAACACAATAACACAAATTAATTCAGCTTATATACTCTCCAAATTCAAATATTTAACTAATTAAATAATTAATTCTTAAAGCAATATAATCCATTTATACCATAGTTAAAAAAAAACAATTTTATATATGACAATAATAAATTTCTAAATAAATATACAAGTAGGTTTGTATATACATATATATTACCATTTTATATATATTCTTGTCCGCATTTCCACGTGTGCTTTTTATTTTTTGGGCTGTTTTAATCTATTAGCCAAAAAGCTTTTGAACATAGTAAAGGAAAGTAGAGGTATATCCAAAAAAGAAAAAGAAGGGGGGCTGGTGGAAGGGTAACCAGGACTGCAACAGTGAATGCACTCGAACATCTACATTTACGGTAAGTGTAAACAACTGTACTATGTTCTTCGTGTTTCACTGTTGCAGTCATGACTTTTGGGTAGATTCCCAAGGATAAGGATGGGAGAAGGAATTTAAATAAAATTAGGACCAGCTAAAAAGGCCCTGCAAGACTGCAGTGGCAAAGCCAGCTCTGGATTTAGAGAAAATTGGCAGATGATAATGCTTGGTGAAAGTACGTACAGAACTCCAGGTAGCAGCTTCTAGGATGTCCCTGGTAGGGATTCCACTGAGAAAGGCTGCAGAGGTAGATGCAGCCCTGGTAGAGTGGGGTCTGATCCCCTGTGGGATAGGTTTTCCATGGTGTTTGCAGCAAAAATGAATGTGATGGCCTATCCATTTGGAAATGGTTTGCTTTGAAATAGCCTTCCCCTCTGCCCCTGCAGCAAATGCCACCAGCAGTTGATCAGATTTCCTTTGAGGTTTAGTTCTGTCCAAGTAGAATCTAAGTTGTCTGTGCACGTATAAGGAGTGCAGAATCCGTTCCACTTTGTTCTGTGGATTAGGAAAAAAGGTTGGCAAATGTATGGACTGATTAAGGGCCACACTGGATACCACCTTGGGCCTGAAGGAGGGATTGGTCCTGAGGGACACCCTGTCTGCATGAAAGATGATGAAAGGCTCCACTGCCATGGGGGACTGTAATTCAGATACCCTTCTTGCTGAAGTGATTGCTAAAAGGAAAGCTGTTTTCCAAGAAAGGAATTTTAAGTCCACTGTGGCAGCTGGCTCAAAAGGAGGAAGGGTGAGCTTTTCTAATACAAAGTTGAGGTCCCAGGCTGGAGTTGGAGCTCTCCTGGGTGGTCGTAGATTGTTGGCCCCACTGAGGAACTGCTTAAGCAGTGGATGAGAGAAGAGGGGTGGTTTTGTGTTATAATGAGCTGAGATGGCTGAAGCATGAATTTTGATGGAGGAGAAAGACAGGGCCTTATGAAGCATCTCAGTTAAGTATTGTAAAATCTGAGGTAAATTGGGCACTGTTGTGCTCATCCCTTGAGATTGGTTCCAGGCACAGAATGTTTTACATTTTTCAGCTTAAGACTTTTTGGTACTAGGCCTTCTTGCCTCTAAAATGATATCAATCACTGGTTTACTGAGGGATGGTAACGAAGAAATTATGTAATTAGCCGGGCTGCTAGATTCAGTGTTTGACGTTGAGGAGGCAAAATTTGGTTCTCCTGCCGAGACAACAGAGTAGGACTCTGAGGTAGGTGCCATGGAGCCCACAGTGACACACTGCACAAGAGGGGGTACCAGTGTTGGCGTGGCCAGTCTGGTGCAATCAAAATCATCCTTGGTTTGTCTTGTTTGATCTTTAGTAGTACTATGGAGAGCATAGGCAGAGGAGGAAAGGCATAAACTGATAGGTTTTTCCAACTGAAGGATAGAGCATCCACTTTCCAAGCTTGTTTGTGGGGAGTCCTTGTACAGAATTTGTCCAACTATATCTGGGATCCCCCATTTGCTTCTCAACATGTTGAAAATCTTTGGTTCCAGTTTCCACTCGTGTGGGTCCATGAGGTTTCTGCTTAGTTCATCTGCCAGTGTATTTAGTTTTCCTGGCAGGAATTGAGCTTGTAAATGTACTTGATGGCTCAGGGCTGTGTTCCACAATGCCATGGCTGGTCTGCAGACGGGTTAAGAATGTGCACCCCTTGCTTGTTTATGTACCACATAACAGTGGTGTTGTCCGTCTTTATCATTAATTGTCCTGGAAGAATGTGGCCCTTGAAGGCTGTCAGCATTCTGTACAGCTAACATTTCTTTTTGATTGATATGCAGGTGCATTTGACTTGGGTTCTATTTGCACTGAATGCACTTCCCTGCCAGGTGGGCCCCCCATGCATAGTCTGATGAGTCTGTTGTTAAGGTTTGTGCGGCAGGGGGTAGTGTGAATGGTAGTCCCCTGTTTTGGTGGCAAGCCTCTGCCTACCAAAGGAACTCTAGGCGTAGACAAGGTATGATAGGAATCATTGCCTTCTAGATCCTGTGACTGTTGACACCATAGACTTTTGAGATACCATTGCAGTTTCCTCATATGCAGCCTTGCATATGGAATTAGAAGAATGCAGGAGGCCATGAACCCCAAGTCTTGCAGTATTTGCCTTGCAGATAACTGGGATTTTGTGGCCACTTGTTCGAAGGAGGTTGTCAAATGAATCTTTCTCTGGCGTGAGGAAAGCCATCTGTGAAGTTGTATTCAAGCTTGGCCCCAGGAATATAATTTGTTGACAGGGTACCAGTTGTGATTTCATTTCGTTTATGGTGAACCCCAGGCAAGTCAGTACCCTTTGAACAAAGGCCAGATGATTCAAAAGTATGTCCTGGCTTTCTGCCTGAATTAGACAATCGTCCAGATATGGGTATATTTGAATATTTCTTTGCCTGCAGAATGCAATGACTGGAGCTAGGCACAAGCCAAAGAGCAGTGCAAAAAACTGAGTGCATGTAGCCTGCTTTGAAATGTAGGTATTTTCTACAAGACTCCCTGATTGGGATGTGCAGGTATACTTCTTTTAAGTCTAGTGTTGCCAACCATGCATCTTTGCTTATCATAGGAAGCAGCTGAAGAGTCAGCATCTTGAATTTTGGAATCACCAGAAGGGTATTTAGAGTAGAAAGGTCCAGGATAGAACGCCGTGCATCACACCTTTTCTAGGTACCAGGAAAAGTCTTGAATAGAACCCTTGCCCATTTTCCTCTTCTGGTACCACCTGAATAGCCCCCATGCTTAAGAGAGAGAGTACTTGATTTTGGGATCTGCTCACTGATTTGGGGGTAGATTTGGCCACCCGCTTGGTGTTGGCAAGGAGTAGAAGTGAAATCTGTATCCTTGGGACATTTGTCCTGGGTAATGAGTTCCCAGTTTTTGGCCTGCAGACCAATCTTTCCACATAAAGGAGCATTCAGTTGGGAAGTGCTTGGAAGTTTTAGAAGCAAGTCATTGAGACAGTTTTCCATAGGGGGGAGTCTTACTATTCCCTGATTTGGGTGCAAAACCCCCCCACTGCTTAATCTTGTGTGTCCCCTGGGACTGAAACCTGGGGTTTCTGCCATGTCTGGGTTTGGCTTGAGAAGACCTTGAAGAGGCTGGAAAGGACCAATTCTTAGAGGGCCAGTGCCTACTAAATCTAGGAGGCTGAACTTGTAAGAAATCACAGTTTGCATAGATTTAGCTTTATCTTCCAACTTTTTAAGAACTTCCTCAGCCTTGCTGCCAAACAGGCAGTCCTGATTTAAGGGAGCATCCAACAATTTAGGTTTAACATGACCAGGTAAAGATAGCTCCTTAAGCCAAGAATGCCTTCTGAGCACAGAACCAGTAACAGCAGCCTTGTAAGAGGCCTCTAAAGAATCAAATCCACACTGTAAAGTATGTTTTCAAACCTATTCAGCAGAATACATTAAATCCTGTAATTCTTTATTTTCCACACAGTCAGGAATCAACATCATTTTCTGTTTAAGCAATCCAATAACATGTTGCTGATACTTTTAACATATGAAACTGGCAGTTTAAAGCCCTAATGGCCAAGGATGCACAAGTGTAAACCTTCTTACCCCATCTATTCAGAGCCCTGGAGTCTCTATCAGAAGGGGTAGGATTTTTAGCAGTAAAAGCCTTAATGCCCTTGGGTCCCTGTGAAATAGTCTCTGGATCTGCAATAGGATTTTTAAAAAGGAACTTGTGTGAATCAGGAACCCTGTAATATCGGTCAGGTTTTCTGGGAGAAGGAGGCAAGGAATCAGGGGCCAAACTAGATTCCGAAAAAGCATCCTCAACAATGTCTAGTACAGGAGGAATAACTAAAGGCCTATGCTGAGGCAGGAGTAAGAAATCCCTAAGCCTCTTTTTTGAATCAGAAAAATCCTGGCTTTCCCAGTGGAAATGCTCCCTTAGAGTATGTAAGGTTTCACCAAAAGAAAAATCGTCTGAAGGGGAACAGAGGGAATAAAGTCATCTGCATCAGAATCCTCATAAATAGATAAGGGCAAATCCAGATCATCAAAAGAATCAGAAAAATCAGAATCCAGGTCAGAAGATGCATAAACAACTTCAATCCTAGGTCTCTTAGAAGGGGGAGGCTGGCTTCCCCTGATTAGAGTTATAAGATCTTCAGCCATTCTTATCAATTGTTTTTTAGGCATAGAGGCCTGAGCATGCGGCCTGGGTGTCGTTTTTTTTAGGCATGGTTCAAGATTTGGGCCTACAAGAAGAAGGAGGCATTGGTTTAATATGCAAGTCCGTAGGCCTGAATACACCCTCAGAAGCCAGTGCCTGCACAGCGGCTCCGGACCCATCCAAGGTAGAGACATCCGCAGGTTCCATAGTTGAAGCATCTCGTGGCATCCAAATGTGTCTCAGTAGAGGCCTGCAAATCAGAAGTAGCAGGTATCAGGGGCTGCGAAAGCACCTCACTGAGTATCGACGAACTGGCGACTGGCTTAGGAGAAGCGTCGTCGGCAGTTTTGGACCTCAGTGGCCTGTCTCTGTCTTTATCCTTGCATTTTTTCGGAATCCCTATAGTCGGATGGCTAACCGACATTTCTGGATAATTAAACCAAGAATCGAAATATTTTGAGGCGAAAATATACCGCCGATGGATAGTGCGCTGATTGTAGCACAAAACCGACAGCACGGTACGTCGTGGTCAGGGCCTAGGCAAGGAATACAGTATGAATTAAAATCTTTATACGGTATTTGCTTTCCACAAGTAATGCAATTATTAACTTTTATTGACATTGATAAGGAGCAAGAAAAAGTTTCCCCAATGGGGTACTTAGCTTTAGTTGAAGACTTCGGTTCTGAAACTCGAAAATGAAAATTTCAGGAGTCGGCCGAACAGCACTTGTGAACTGCTTCTGCTTCGGGCACTGCACGGCAAGAAAGACTGATGTAATGGCATTGGCTGCATGTTTTATACCCTTGACGATCTGACGTCATGGAAGAAGGGACAGCAACTGACGCAGGACTCAAAGACTTCATTAATCAGACCGACTGAGGGCTATTGCAAGCAGATAACCAAAAAGTGATATGACTGCAACAGTGAAACACGTAGAACATCTAAAAAGAACCTGAAGTAGACACCAAATCCTATCTGGTCTAATGGGACCTGCTGGATGACTCTCTTCTTCCAACTGCTTGTCTGCTTCTGCTGTTTGGATTCCAACTGGTTGATTGGCACTAACAGAATCCTTGACTTTGTCTGATGGATTGTTAAATGGGATTGAGTATCCCATGGTCATCCTTAACACCCAGAAATCTGAAATGGCCTGCCAGGTTTGAAGGTATACAGAAAGTAACCCCTTACCAACCGCCTCCAAAATGAGGCAGATGGGCAACCCATCAAAGAGTGCTGGAAGGATTTCTCAAATAAGGGCATGAGAAATCCTTAGTTTTGCTGTCTGCTTCTGCCTCGAACATCCATTGAAATTATCACCTCCTCTGCCATGGAGAGAGAGAGGTCTGAAGAAGCTCCCTGGGTAGGACTTTGAGATTTTTGAAACTACGTTTTCTTCTTTCCTCTCTGATTCCTGGAGAAGGTTCTCTGAGGCACTGAGGAACAGATTAAAACAGCAGAAAGAGTCATACTGTCTTGTTCACTACTCATTAATGTGTCCTTAACTTTGAGGCCAAACAATGTAGTACAATTAAAAAAAAAAACATCATTGATGGACATCTTAAAACCCTCTGCAAAAGTCACAATCACATCCAGGCATGGCAGCATAAGGCTATACTGGTACCTACTGCTCTAGCTGTCCCATCACCTGCACTTGAAAGCAGATGCATGGAGACATTCTAAACAAAAAATAAAGTAGAAACTGGGATTTCACTGTCTTCTAGATATCCACTGGCAAATTACATGAAAGAGAATTGGTAATCTCTTTGGTTAATTTTCTTTGGAAATGAATAATATGGCAATGTAGTTCAGCACTCTCATGGAAAAGGTCTCAGAAGCACATGTCCATTTTAAAAATCTGTCCAAGGCTCTGGACTTCCTGTTAGGGGGATGGACAGGTGAACTCTCCTCTAAGAGTTCCTACTTTGTGGCTGCTAATATGACTATTGCATCTATGGGGGTACATCACTCCATTAAAGTTCAGCTTTTGGTGCCAACAGAACCACCTTCCATGCTCGCACAACCACATCAAAAAGGGCACTGAGGAGAGGGACCACCCAGGATATAGAAGAGCAAGGTCCAAAAGGATCCAAGAACATGGATTCTTCCAGGAAAGCGCATCTGTGGACCAACCCCACTTTCTGTTTGAGCAATTCTATAATTTCTCTGAAGGAGACTTCTCTAAAGGGAGATCTCAAGGAGCCTTCCCCTTTCTCCAAAGCCATGTCTTCTGAGACAGACTCTGGTGATGAATCCAAGTGCTTCCATTTGCATGTCTGATTTCTATGTAGCTGACATTGAGAAATATCTAGCAATGAGTCCAGATCAGACGGAGAACTCAGAGATTACTTCCCCCAAGACTTTTGGAGGCTGACTGTCCCTGTTGATTAAAAGAACTGGATTCCGGAGCCAAAAAAGTTTGAGGTCAGCTCAGATCTGAAAAGGATGGTGGCACCTCTTCTCTCAAATATGAAATGACCTGATGGAAGGCTTTCAACTCTGTGGAAATCTCTCTATAAGCTGGTACAGAGACAGACACTAAAGTCCCGACCCTTCTCAGCTCTGAGGCCAACATTGGAGGCAAAGTATCGACAGCCAATGCTCTGAGAGGGAGGGAGGGATGGTTCCAAAAATTTTGGAGTCAAACCCTCTTCCTAGACACTGGCCCAGAAGATTCAGCTCCAACTCTTATCTCAATCCGAGTGGGTTGGAGTCTAGAGTGGGTTGGAGTCAGAGCTGAAGTGGATAAGAGTATCAGTGTCAACATAGGTGTTCTGAAGATTCTTGGATCAGAGTGTTTTGGTTCCGAAGGACAAACCTGCAATGGAGTCGAACAGGGATGGTTCAATAATGATGATGTTCCCAACACCATCAAATAAGATGGAGCAGGGTGGACTCTCAACTGTATCTGCATCTGGAGGAATTCCACACCATCCTGTGGAAGTCAGCTTCGGTGAAACTCCTGATAGAACTGGCAGACCTGGAAGTAGTAACTGATGAAACCCAGGATCGTTCTTTGCAGAATGGGGGAATGAAGCTGAGGACTGATTGGATCTGCAGCGAAAAGCCAGGATGGAGATGGAGACTGGATCCAAAAGCTTCAGTATTTTCGGTGCCAGACCCACAGATGCAGTGGGATCCAGGGACCATTTTTTTGGCTTTTTCAATGCTCTTCTCGGAAGTCTTACTATGTAGCTTCTTTTTTTTTTCCCCCTTCTATTTCTTCCTCGGGGTCAAAGATGCAGGAGAAACTACTGAAGAACCTGAAGTAGAAATCTGGAGTTCTTTGCCTCTCCTGCTGTGAACAGCTTCAGATTCAGTATCCAAGTACTCCACTCACAAACAACACACGCACAGGGAGTAAGAGTCCTGTGGAGGGATTTTGTGGTCACATTTTCCAAATTTATTTAAACATTTGCCGAACGTTTTAATAAAGTAGGAACACACTACGAATATTAAGCCAGTAATAATACCTACTCTAACTGTAAAAACAAACAGCTACAGTAAATACATTAAAACTAGCTATGAATATATACAGGGGAGAAAAATAAATACACTCTCTCTCTCTCTATATATATATATATATATATATATACATATATATATATATATATACACACACACACAAACACACACACATATATATATATATATATATATATATATATACATACAGACACACATTATATATTATATATTTTCTTCTTATTTTGGCTGCTCCCGTTACGGGTCGCCACATCAGATCAACTGTTTCCATTTCTTCCTGTCCTCTGCATCTTGCTCTGTCACACCAAACACCTGCATGTCCTCCCTTCACCACATCCATAAACCTTATTTTAGGCCTTCCTCTTTTCCTGTTACTTGGCAGCTTCATCCTTAGCATCTTTTTCCCAATATACTCTGCATCCCTCCTCAGCACATGTCCAAACCAAAGTAATCTTGCCTCTCTGGCTTTGTCTCCAAACCTTCCAACCTGGGCTGACCCTCTAATATACTTATTCCTAATCCTGTCTATCCTCTTCACACCCAGTGCAAATCTTAACATCTTCAACTCTGCCACATCAAGCTCTGACGCCTGCCTTTTTGTCAATGCCACTGTCTCCAACCCATATAACATAGCTGGTCTCACTACCCTCTTGTAGACCTTCCCTTTCACTCTTACTGGTACTCGTCTGTCACAAATGACTCCTGACACTCTTCTCCACCAACTTCATCCTGCCTGTACTCTCGTCTTCACCTCTCATCCACACTCAGCATTACTCTGAACTGTTGATCCCAAGTACTTGTCCACCTTCGTCACCTCTGCTCCCTGCATCCTCACCATTCCTCTATCCTCTCTCTCATTCACACACATATATTCGGTCTTAGTCCTGCTGACCTTCATTCCTCTTCTTTCTTTAGCATATCTCCACCTCTCCAGGGTCTCCCTCCACATGTTCTACTCTCACTACAGATCACAATGTCATCTGCAAACATCAGAGTCCACGGGGACTCCTGTCTGATCACGTCTGTCAACCGGTCCATCCCCACTGCAAATAATAAAGGGCTCAGAGCTGATCCTTAATGTAATCCCACCTCCATCTTAAATGCATCCGTCACTCTCACCGCAGACCTCACCACTGTCACACTACCCTCGTACATATCCTGTACCACTCTTACATACTTCTCTGACACTCCCGACTTCCTCATACAATACCACAACTCCTCTCTAGGCACCCTGTCATATGCTTTCTCTAAATCCACAAAGACACAATGCAACTCCTTCTGACCTTCTCTATACTTCTCCATCAACACCCTCAGAGCAAACATCGCATCTGTAGTGCTCTTTCCTGGCATGAAACCATACTGCTGATCAGTAATCATCACCTCCCTTCTTAACCTAGCTTCCACTACTCTTTCCCATAACTTCATACTGTGACTGATCAGTTTAATCCCTCTGTAGTTACTACAACTCTGCACATCACCCTTATTCTTAAAAATCAGTACCAAAACACTTTCTCCATTCCTCAGGCATCCTCTCACTTTCCAAGATTTCATTAAACAATCTAGTTAAAAACTCCACTGCCATTTCACCTAAACACCTCCATGCTTCCACAGGTATGTCATCTGGACCAACAGCCTTTCCTTTCTTCATCTTCTTCACAGCTATCCTTGCTTCATCCTTCCTAATCCACTGCACTTCATAATTCACTATCCCCACATCATCCAACCTTCTCTCCCTCTCATTCTCTTCATTCATCAACCCCTCAAAGTACTCTTTCCATCTGCTCAACACACTATCCTTGCTTGCAAGTATGTTTCCCTCATTATCCTTTATCTCCCTTACCTGCTGCACATCATTACTATATCTATATATATATATATATATATATATATATATATATATATATATATATATATACATACACACACACACACACACACACGTGCACACACACAGGTATGTGTATGTATATATCTATACTTATATTTATATATTGTTTGTACCAGTATATTAATGTCTTGTCAAAGTCATTGTTTATAATTGTTTATACTTTTATGATTGAACTTTGCAACTGTGGAGCTTATCTCCCCGGGCCGCCACTGAAAATGGGTACCTGACCTAGTCAGGCTTTCCCGGTCACCAGATGTCAATAAATACATAAATAAATCAAATCTGTGGCTATTTGGCTGAAGCAGCAAATGAGGTCTGAGATAATTTCTAAGTTGAGAGTGAATTATTGGTAGGGTAGAAGTCACAGCTGTGGATCCAAAGCTTTGAAGTTACCGAGGCCAGATATGAATCGGATCCGAGACCCAAAGTTTGAATTAGACAAAAATGGACATTGGACTTAAAGCTATGCACCTACCATAAAGATAGATCTGTGTTGTATTCTTCTGTCCGTTTCAACAAATGGGTTCACTGGCTTCAACTGGATACGCCAGTGGCATTTTTTAGACACTCAGATCCAGAGCTCAGACTCCTCCCATCTACCCATAATTCCCTTCCATCCTACAGTACCTCAGAGAGACATTGCCTTCCTACATCCCAGACATATGTCTAGCTTCAAATAGAAAAAGAGGAAATGGATACCAGAGCAAAAGACAGACTCAGTGCAAGACTGTACTAAAGACAAGGCTCCAGAGAGGTCCAATATGGTCAATCAAGAGCCATACATGTGAAAATTTGATAAGGGTGACAGAAGCAGGGAAAGCGGAGATGGACAGAAGATGACAACTTCTTCTTTCGGCTTTAGCCGGTTAGGGGTCGCCACAGCGGATCACCCGTCTACTCATGATTGGCAGTGGGGTTTTACGGTGTCGAGTTGCCAGCCCGGCGCCCAACCTTCCACAAAAGGCACACACACGCACGCACTCAGAACAGAAGATGACAACATGGCTCTGATATTATGGTTTGGACATAACTTTCATATGCAATGCTGTCTTTTCCATCCACCTCAACTAATGGGACACAGTCCCCAGCTACTATGAGCCTCCACTGAGGTCTCATGGAAAGTTATTCTGGTGAATAGTGGGGCCATATAAAGTCTGAGGTGTAGCTTGCAGGTCTAGCTTATAACAGGAAATTAAAGTATGAACAGTAAACCAAGTAAACACGGCATAAATATTATCCAGTAGCACTCTAAAAAAGAAGGCTGCAGATACTGCAACTGCTCTAGTAGAATACACTTTAGTTTTGTAAGGTAGAGACAGTCCCTTTGCTTTGTACACAAAAGTAATAAAAGCAGACAGCCACCTCGATGGTGAGATTTTTTAAATACCATCTCCCAACTTGGTCCTGGGAAAGCAGATAAAATTAATCAGTATTCCTACATCTTTTTTGTGTGATGCAAATATAACCTCAGCTAGAGACGAACTTTCACCAAATGTAATGAATATTCTAATTTGTTTGAAAAATTAGGGAAGAACATTGACAAGTTAATTATCTGATTCAGGACACCTTCCAACGCTACTTTAGGAAGAAAATTGGGATTACTCCTAACAGAAACTCTATTCTTATGGAAAATCAAATAAGATGGCTTACATAACAAGGCATGCAATTCTGAAATTACCCTAGCTGAGGCAATCACCACTCGGAAAATAGGCTTTCAGGACAGAAATATAAAATATGCTGAAGCTGCTGGTTCAAAAGGAGGTCCAGACATGGCCTGGAGAAAAAATGTAATGTCCTAAGGAGGAACTAGATCTCTCAACAGTTGTCTAAGAAAAAACATCTCTTGTAAAAAGGCTTTAGACAATTTCATTGAAGTAACAGGGATCTGGCTTTTCCTCACATGAAAATTAGAATTGGCTACCAGCTGGACCCTTGATGGTATGAAAACTCACAGCCACTTGGAACAAACTTACCAAAAATTTAAAAATGGAAGGAAAAGGAGCTAAAAAAGGTATCAGACTTTTGGAGGAGGCCCAAATTGCAAACCTTTTCCATTTAACTTCTCTAGACTGTTCTGGTGGCTGGTTTCTTGGAAGAAAACAGGATATGGAATACAGAGGAAGAAAGCCTGGTATTTCTGGCCATCACTTGAATTAGATAAGCCAAGTACTTGGCTTTGATGTCCAGGTAAGAAAGGTCAAATGTGGTGGAAAGAAGATCTGGAAGATGTTCCATTATCCAGGCACAGTGTTTCAGATGAGGCCAAAGAAAGATGAACCATATCTAATGAGGCCAAAAGGAAGAAATGATCACTCTTGCCTTGTAACAAATTGTTATAAGGGGAAAAGATGGACAAGTATATAGGAGACCCAGGGACCAATTATGGGCATCCATCAGTGAACGCTCTCTACTGGGGAAACACAGCAAAGTAGCTGCTGCATTTGGTGTTGACAAGGGTTGCAAGCAGACTGCAGCAAGGCTGGCCCCAGTGTCTGAAAATGTCAGTAACCACCGAGATTTGACGGACCACTTGTGAGGCAGCAGACCAGGCCTGCTTTGTTGCCCTGCTAAGATATTGGATCTTCCAGGATATGCACTGCCACAAGAAATCACTGGAAAGATATCACCCACTGTCACACCCTCATGCCTTCTCAACATAATGGATATGAGCAGGTTTCCTCCTTGTTTGTTAAAGAGCCAGACTACAGGCATGATGACATTTGAAAAGAAATCAGGCCTAAGAAGGTAGTGCTAGAAAGCTGGCAACACTAAGTGGACTACCCTCGTTTCCAACATGCCGATGTGAAGCTTGGCTGCTGAAGATGTCTATATTCTTTGGTCTGTCATCCCTTCAACCCCCCCCCCCCACCATGGGTAAGCATCCATGATCCTCATGACAACGGAGGGAGTGGAAAGATGAAAAGGTGATTTAGAACGCACAGATCAGGAACTGCTTGGGTTGATGTAGTATGGACCATTGGAATGAGACAAGTCCACTGCACCATTGTTGATGCATTTTGCATGATTCTGTTATAAGTAATCTTAAAAAGAAATTCTACCATCAGAATTGAAGAGGCCATCAGACTTAAAAGCTATAAGAACCAAGGCAGGCGGAGGAGGGATGCTGAGTAACAGATATTCAACTGCAGACTGTAAAGTCCAAATTCTGTCCTGAGGAAGGGAGAAAATAGAGAGACTGGTATCCAGGTAAGACTCCAGGAATGGTATTTTCTGATTTTGCTGGTGGTTGTTTTTTTTTTTGCTTCCAGTTCTGAATATACATTTTTTGTATGTATTTTGTGAACTGAATTGAGATCATGTACTTTTGCAGGTTTACAGATATAACTAGGAATTTGGGAAGATGATCTCACTTGCTGAAGTGAATCCATCGTGGGGGAAGCCAGAAGCCTGTCATTTAGATATGGGGAAATCTTGTATCATGAAACTGTAGATTAGCTGCTACAACACACATACACAATTGGTGAACATCTGGGGGCTGTGAAGAGACCAAAGGGCAATGCTCTGAACTGGCAGTGACTGGCTCCTAATTCAAAGAGTAGGAATCACCTGCAGTCTTTTCCTATCTTTATGTGAAGGTAAGCATCTTGAAGATCCACATACCAGATCCATTTTGTTCACCCCAAGGCAAGGTACAATTGATCATACCCATGACCATTCTGAACCAAATTGCTCTCACTTCGAGATTTCTCTCAAATCGCTCGCACCAGACTAGATCCTCCTTCTATGGTCTGTAATCATGTTACATTGCCAATCATGTTGCATTGCCAAGTCAATTACTCCATACTGTTTTAAAAATGTATGATTATATTACCTGCTTGCTCAACTGGAGCCTGTAACATGTAACCATTTTATGATTTTTACTATATGTTCTACCTTGGAGCTTTTCTCCCCGGGCCTCTGCTAAAAATGGACATGTATCCAGTCGAACTATCCCGGTCAACAAATGTAAAATAAATAAAATAAATATAAACTTGTGTTCAGAAGGCTGAGACCTAAAATGAGCTTGAGGATCTTGGTTTTCTTCGGAACCAAAAAAAATGTGGAATAAAATCCGGACACAGTCTGGTCTAGTGGGACCTTTTACATGGCTCTTTAGGCGAGAACAGAAACACATTCTCTCATAATGCAGCCTTTGCCTGGATGGGTGGGATGATTGGCAATGGATTGTGGGGTTCAGGAGAGGTACTGAAAAATGGTATGTAATAACTTCTGGACATTATCCCTCTTACCTAACTGTCTCAAGTGACGGCATGCCAGAATGCTGGGTAGAGGGAGAAACACCACCAACTGCCTCCAAAGTGGAACAGTATGAGCAGAGTGTCAGGGATTCTGGGGGCTCCTGACAGAGAAGGGTCTCTAAAATACCTGATTCTACAGACCTCCTCGGCCTCTGGGTCTGTGTCCATTGAAGGGTCCACCTCTGCCATGGCCAACCCTCTCCAATGATGAGTCAAATAGATGGCTAGACTTTCAAAAAGACCCTTTTGGTTTCCTGTTATAAGATCTTTGGGAGACCTCAAACAGAACTCCAAAGGTAGAGAGAATCTTACCATCTTGTACACTCTTCTGCATTTGTTCTTTCACTGATGGCCCAAAAAAGGACAACCTGTCAAACTCTCCTCTGGTGCATCAGTTCTAAAATTTCATCAAGTGAGGCATCTTTCTGAGGGTACTGTGGGGAAAGTACAGCTGTGTACACTTACCATAAATGTAGATGTTCGAGTGTATTCACTGTTGCAGTCATCACATTTGGGTTATCTGCCTGCAGGTAGCCCTCAGCCGGCCTGAATACCAGAGTCTTCGGATTTCTGCGTCGGATGCTTTCGCTTCTTCCATGACATAGGTCGTCAGGGGTATAAAACATGCAGCTGATGCCATTACATCCGTTTTTCTTTCCCCAGATGTCAGGTTCCCCCACAATAGGAAGCAATTGTATGGTATGGAACACCCCAGGCAAAAAGCAAGTACACATGATATAATATATGCCAAACAAGAAGGAAAGGTAAAAGTCAAGAAAAGTCAGGGGATTGGAGGAAGGGTAACCAGGACTGCAACTGTGAATACACTCGAACATCTACATTTATGGTAAGTGTACACAACTGTACTATGTTCTTCATGTTTCACTGTTGCAGTCATCACATTTGGGTTAATTCCCAAAGTTAAGGAAGGGTGGAGGTAGTTAGAGAGCATTAGGGCTAGCAATCAGGCTCTGTAAGACTACTGTGGAAAATCCAGGTCTCGATTTAGAAAAGATAGGCAGGTGGTAATGCTTGGTGAAAGTATGTACAGAGCTCCAGGTAGCAGCTTCCAGGATGTCCCTGGTAGGGACTCCTCTGAGAAATGCCATAGAGGTAGATGCAGTTCTGGTGGAATGTGATCTTATCCGCTGTGAGGTATGTTTTCCATGGTGCTTGTAGCAAAAATGAATGCAATGGGCTATTCACTTGGAAATGGTTTACTTTGAAATGGCCTTCCCCTCTGCCCCTGCAGCAAAGCTAACTAGCAGCTGGTCAGATTTTCTGAGAGGCTTAGTCCTGTCCAAATAGAATCTAAGCTGTCTGTGCACGTCCAGAGAATGCAGTATCCTTTCCCCTTTATTTTGAGGATTAGGGAAAAAAGTAGGCAAATTAATGGACTGTTTTAGAACCACACTAGACACCATCTTGGGCATAAAGGATGGATTAGTCCTGAGGTAAACCCTGACCGCATGGAAGATAATGAAGGGTTCCACTGCCATGAGGGCCTGCAGTTCAGACATTCTTCTTGAAGTGATGGCTAGAAGTAAGGCAGTTTTCCAAGAAAGGAATTTTAACTCTGCTGTAGCAGCTGGTTCAAGGGGGGGGGGTGAGTTTCTCCAATACAAAGTAAAGGCCCCAGGCTGGAGTGGGAGCTCGCCTGGGGGGGTATTAAATTTTTGGCCCCTCTAAGGAATTGTTTTAGCAGGGGATGACAGGAGAGGGGTGGCTCCATATTATAATGTGCTGAAATGGCAGAGGCATGAATCTTAATTGAAGAGAAAGATAGGCCTTTGTGAAGCATTTCTGTTATATAAACTAGAATATGAGGTAAGCTGGGCACCGTTGTACCCATCCCCTGAACCTGGCTCCAGGAACAGTATCTTTTCCACTTTTCTGAATATGATTTTCTAGTACTATGCCTCCTTGCCTCGAAAATGACATCCAGCATCTGCTTACTGAAGGTTGCTAGAGGTGAGCCTGAGGAATTAGCCAGGCTACAAAGTTTAGGGTTTGAAGCGGAGGGTGTAGAATCTGGCCCGCCTGCTGGGAAAGCAGGGAAGGGGTCTGAGGCAGGTGCCATGGTTGTTGCACTGTCAGACTGCGCAAAATGGGGTACCAGTGCTGGCGTGGCCACTCTGGTGCAATCAGTACTGTCCATGGCTTGTTCTGTTTGATCTTTAGTAGAACCTTCGAGAGGAGAGGCAGAGGGGGAAGGCATAAACTGAGAGGCTTTCCCAGGTAAAGGACAGGGCATCCACTTTACAAGCTTGACTGTAGGGAGTTCTGGTGCAGAATTTGTTCAATTGGTAGTTCTGAAACGAGGCAAACAAGTCCACCTCTGGTGTCCCCCATTTGTTCCTCAAAAGCTTGAATATTTTGGGTTCCAGTTTCCATTCGTGTGGGTCAATGAGATTTCTGCCTAAGTCATCTGCCAGTGAATTTAGTTTGCCTGGCAGGAATTGCGCTTGTAGGTTCACTCGGCAGCTCAAGGCTGTGTTCCACAGACCCATGGCTAGTCTGCAGAGTGGGTAGGAATGGGTTCTCCCCTGTTTATGTACCACCTAACTGTAGTGTTGTCTGTCTTTACTAATAGTTGTCCTGGAAGAATAAGGTCTTTGAAGGCTGTCAGAGCATTCTGTACAGCTAACATTTCTTTTTGATTGATATGCAGGTGCATCTGTTTTGGGTTCCATTTGCATTGAATGCACTACCCTGCCATGTAAGCCCCCCATGCATAGTCTGATGCATCTGTTGTTAAGGTTTGGGCAGCATAGGGTAGAGTGAAAGGGAGTTCCTTGTTGTGGTAGCAGGCCTCTGCCCACCAAAGGAACTCTGCCCTTAGACAAGGAATGATAGGAATCATTGTTTCCAGGTCCTGAGAATGTTGACACCATAGACTTTTTAGATACCACTGAAGTTTCCTCATATGCAGTCTTGCATATGGAATTAACAGAATGCAAGAGGCCATGAACCCCAGGGCTCGCAGATAACTGGGCTTTTGTGGCCTATAGTTTGAAGTAGGTTGTCAAGTAAACTTGTTTCTCTGGAGTGAGGAATGCCATCTGGGAAGCTGTGTTCAAGCTTGCACCCAGGAATACAATCTGTTGGCAGAGTAATAGGAGTGATTTCTTCTCGTTGATGGTGTACCCCAGTGAGGTTAGAAGTCTCTCTACAAATGCCAAGTGTTGTAATAGCAAGTCCTGACTTCCTGCCTGAATCAGGCAATTGTCTAAGTATGGGTAAATTTAAATATTTCTCTGCCTGCAAAAATGCAATGCCTGGAGATAGGCTCTTTGTGAATACCCTGGGTGCAGCAAATAAGCCAAAGGGAAGTGCAGAGAACTGATAGTGCATGCAGCCTGCCCTGAAACATAGGTATTTTCTACAGGATTCCCTTATTGGGATGTGCAGGTAAGATTTTTTTTTAAGTCTAGGGTTGCCAGCCAGGCATCCTTGGCTAGCATAGGAAGAAGCTGTTGAAGAGTTAGCATTTTGAATTTTGGAACCATCAGAAATGCGTTGAGAATAGACAGGTCCAGGATAGGACGCCAGGAGTTTTCTTTTCTGGGAACCAGGAACAGTCTTCAATAAGCTGAATAGCCCTGATAATGAGGGGAGACCGCACTTATTTTTGGGCCTCCGCCCACTGGTTTGGGTGGGAAGTGTGGCCATCCACTTGGGGTTGGGAGTGAGTGGAAGTAGAATCTGTATCCTAGGGAAAAAGAAGTTATGTACTCAGCATAACGTTCCATGTTTCAGTCTGTCTCACCCTTCATTCTTACACTTGGGATCAGAGTCGAACTTCGGCTCGGACTCAGCAATTCTCTAGCTCAAAGTCTTCTAGTTGGCTCGTGGCAAGGAGGCATCCCATCATGCACCACTGACATATCCCAGATCTTGTTTGCTGCAAGTAGTAGAACTATAGAGAAAAAAGAACAAACCACGGAGAAAAGGTCTCAAACAGAGAGAAAGTAATTGTTAGAATTCCGCCAGGTCCTCAAAGGAGGGGGCAGGAAGGTGGGATAGTAAGAATGAAGGGCGGGATGGACTACAAACATGGAACATTATGGTGAGTACATGACTTCTTTATGTTCTGTAGTACTATCTCGCCTTCATTCTTACACTTGGGACGGCATCCCTAGTACCTTTAACTTGGGTTGTTCATGGGAAAATACTTCTGAGTACTGTGGAACCAAAGGAAGATCTGTTCCTGGAAGCCACGTCCAACTTGTAGTGAGTTATGAATGTATGAGGTGTGGCCCATGCTGCTGCTGCGCAAATGTTATCCATGGGAATTTTTGCTTGAAAAGCCACTGATGTAGAAACAGATTTGGTAGAATGGGCTTTCACCTTAAAATGGAGATCTTTACCACTGGACGTATAAATGAATGAAATGCAGCTTGAAATCCAGTGTGATAAAGTGGGTTTTGAGACTGGTAAACCCTTTCTTGAATCTGAAAAGGAAATAAACAATTGATCTAATGGTTCCTAGAATTTATAAACTCAAATGCTATGGAACAACTGGTCACCACTCCCACAAGAGGGGAAAACATATTGGACCTGATCATCACCAACATGGGGACTCTATGTTCCATACCAGAGGTATACCCCTCATTGGTAAGATCTGACCATAAATTAATCACTATGGACATCCATATCCCATCCCCACACCCAGCAAAAGAAACCATGGTCAAAAACTTCTCAAAAGCAAACTTTCCACTTCTCAAAACCGAGGTGGAATCCTTCAAAGCCCCAGGGCCAGTGGAAAATACGGCCCAAACCACAGAATCCTTTACAAACGCATTCTATGGATATCTACAGGAATGCATGGATCGCGCTATCCCAAATAAAACCAAGACACGTTCCTCCAAAGGCAGGAGACCTACCTGGTGGACCCCAGCCATAAATAAACTGTACAACAGAAGGAGGAAGTTACTACATGATAGAGCAAAATCACTGAAAGGGAAGGCAACTCTGATCAGTACTAGCAAGAAACTACGATCCCTCATAAAATCATCAAAGGCTAGCTTTGAAAGAAAAATTGCACAAGATGCTAAAGATAATCACAATGCTTTCTTTAGTTATGTCAGAAACCTGGGTGGAAACTCCCAGATATGCTCTGAGTTAGTGCAAAATTACAAAAAATACACTGAACCCACAGACATTGCCAACATCCTGGCAGACAAGTTCAGTGCAAACCCCCCCCCCCAAAAAAAAAATGAGCAAATGACTATCCCAACAGAGTGTAGCCTCCCTGACATCACAGATGCACAGGTGAGAGCTGCCCTCTCCAAAGCAAAAAACACAGCATCAATGGGACCGGACGTAGTACCGGGCTGTGTTTTACATGAGCTTCAAGAAGAACTGAACCCTCACTTAAAATCACTATTCAGTCTCAGCCTTACAACAGGATATGTACCCAAAGAATGGTGTACAGCAACAGTGGTCCCACTCCATAAAGGTGGTGCCACAACGGACCCCGGAAACTATCGCCCTATAAGCCTAATTAGCCTTGTCTGCAAAGCTATGGAGTGTATCATCATGGAACTCATAAACAAAGACATTGGGAACCTCCAAACACTGGATCCTACCAAATTATGCTTTGTTAAGGGCAGATCTTGCCTCTTGAACCTGGTCAATTTCTTTGAAACAGTCACCAAGGCCATAGACGAAGGGAAGGTAGTCCACACAGCCTACCTTGACCTTGCAAAAGCCTTCGACACAATACCCCACTCGGGCATCATAAATAAGCTCACCAGCTTAAATACCAACCCCTATGTCACAAGATGGGTTGCAAACTGGCTTAGGGATAGAACCCACATGGTCAGAATTGCAGGTGCCATGTCAAACTCTAAACCAGTTAGAAGTGGCGTCCCACAAGGCTCAGTCCTGGGACCTCTCTTGTTCGGTATATATTTCTCTGAGGTACAGGCTAACACAGGAGGACTATGGCTGACAAAGTTTGCAGATGACTGCAAACTGGGTGCCATAATCGACTCGCCAGCTGACACAAGCATCCTCCAAAAAGGTCTCACAGAGACAGATAACTGGTGCCAGAGCCATGGCCTAAAGCTAAATGCCAAAAATTGCAGTAATCCCCTCTGGGAAAAACAAAGTGCCTACAAATTACCACATAGGTGGTAATCCATTAAGTACGGAAAAAGTAATTAGGGGTTTGGGGACCCAAGTAGACTGCAATCTCTCCTTTGACAATCACATTGCCAAAGTGGTTAGAAAGACATTCTATATAGCCCACCTTATCATGAAGGGGTTCACATCTAGATCAAGAGAGGTCATTGTGCCCCTCTACTCATCACTCATCAGGCCCATAATTGAATACAATGCCCCATTTGGGATGTACCTTACCAGACACCTGCTACAACTAGAAAGACCCCAAAAGTACCTCACCAAGAGGATCAAGGGACTCAAACAGATGCCCTACGCAGTTAGGCTAAAGAAACTCCATCTCTACTCAGTTGTTTACCGCCTACTCAGAGGCGATCTGTGCCTGACGTATAAAGCCATGTCCAACCCAGAATTAATGGATATGCTCCACCTCAAAAAATCCAAATCCATCAGCATGGCTTCAGGCCCTTTCATAGCACCATTACTGCCATACAAAGCTTTACTGACTGTATTAACAGGAATCAAAATAATAACTCTCTCTCATCTGCTCTATTTATAGACCTATCAAACGCTTTTGATATGGTCGACCATAGCTTACTTATTAGCACCCTAGAAGCACAATCTCTTGCCCCACAAGCTATTCTTTGGTTTAAATCCTATGTAGAAAACAGACATCAAGCAGTGCTCTGGGACAATAATCTTTCTGCTCCCCTCCCTGTGAACACTGGAGTCCCTCAAGGCTCTATCCTAGGCCCTCTTCTTTTTTCTATTTTTATTAACAATCTCTACGCTGTTGTTCCACAAGCCTCTTGTATACAATACACTGATGACTCTACTCTTATCTGCACAGCTAAGTCCTCATCCTCTCTCCAAACCCTTACTCAAACTGTATTTAACTCTATTGAAAAGTGGTTTACTGATCAATGCCTCCTCCTCAACCCCAAAAAATCAAACTATTACTCTTCACTCCCACCCAAAAATCTCCACAGATCCACTTCACTATCACCTCCTATAATGGAACTTGTATTTCCCCTGATCCTACTGCACGACTTCTGGGCATAACCATTGATCATAACCTCAACTTTGATGACCATATCAATAATACTATTCAAACTATCAATAAAATCTAGGCTCTCTGTACAGAATCAAACCCTTCCTTACACAAATTGCTAGAACCACCATTGCCCGGGCTCATCTTTCTTCTACCCTATTCTATGCTTCTGCCATCTATACCAATCTATCTAAGCACAATCTTACCAAGCTTGAAACTAGCTATAATAATATAGTCAGATTTGCCACTGGCTCCACCTATAGAACCCACCATTGTCTCAATCTTAAACAACTTGGATGGTTAGAACTACAAAACCAACTACGGTACAATCAACTTGTGATAACACAAAAAATTCTGTACCACCCTACTAATACTCCTATCCTCGCTAACCTGATCTCCCTATACAAAAATCTTACAACACTACGCTCAGCTAGTAAGTTACATATTGCCAACAATAAATCGAACAACAAAGCTGGTGTCTCACTCTTTACCAATGTTGTATGTAGAATCTGGAACAACCTTCCTAAAACACTTCTCTCTCATCTACTCCACTCTTTAAGAAACACCTCAAAGTTCATGTAAAAACACATTGGCTTTGTCCCTGCTCAAAGTCTGACTAAACATTACTTATCCTCCTTTCTCTTCCCCTTTTCCCCAGCCTCCTGGGATACTGCACAACAGTTTTTAATTATTATAAGCTAACTCTTTAACACTATTTATTCCAGCCTACTCTCTTTCTCCCTCCTTGACTAAGTGATTGTTAAATTGTTTTTCAGGTATTGTATAAACTTGTGATGATTGTACCAGATAATTCATGGCTTGCTGTTGCTTTAACCTATACCAAGACATCGTTACATTGATCCCACTAATAACTTGTACTCTCTTTACAAACATTTTTTGCTTATAATGTATCTTAAGCTTGTTTTTTTTTTTTTTTTTTTTTTTTAACTATTATATGTAGTAATCTTCTCATACTTGGAGCTTTTCTCCCCGGGCCTCTACTGAAAATGGATATGTATCCAGCTAGACTAGCCCGGTCAACAAATATAAAATAAATAAAAATAAATAATCTGAACTACACGCTCCAGTGACTTAAACCTCAGCACAGAAATAAATAGAACATGCTGGAGGGACAGATTCATATCCCAGAGGCTCCCCAAACTCTGGAACAAAATCCCAATCCATGTCAAACAGAGCCCCTCAATGACCCTCTTCAAGAAGAATCTTGACGTTTGGATGGGAGATCGTAAATTTACCCCTGGGATCTCTTCTGTGTCACTGCTAGACAGAGGTACGGTAAACTAACCTTAAATGGGCTATCTTCTGTGACCTACTATACAGAGGCACAGTCAACTAATCTAAGAAGAGTGGCGAAAGCCAAACACACTCTGGCTAGGCTTGTAAATGCCCTAGGGCATATAGCCTAGTATCAACCAATGAACCTATCTGACCTTCTGAAACTCATGGTTCTATGAAGACAGAATCACAGTTGTCTATGAACGTCAAGCTGGTGAAATTTGTATTCTGCCTTGTCAGAAAAATTTGGGAAAAAGACAGGTAATTCAATGGATTGATTAATATTAGCATGAGAAGAGACCTTAGGAACAAATGAAGGGTTGGTCCGTAAAGAAACCCTCTCTCTGTGAAATACCAAATAAGGAGGCCTAATAGAGAGGGCTTGCACTTCTGACACCCTCCTTGCAGATGTAATGGCCACTAAAAATATGGTTTTCCATGAAAGGAATTTGAGATCGCAAGTTGCTGATGGTTCAAAGGGAGGTGAAGTAAGTTTTTGAAGGACAAAATTCAAATCCCAGGGTGCCACAGGGTACATAATGGGGTGGTGGAGTTTCAATGTTGCCACTTTAAGAAAGGCTCTGCACAATCTATGCAACATAAGGTTAGGATCATTAGCCAAATGGAAGGTAGAAATAGTTGCCAGTTGAACCTTAATAGTGGCAGCGGCTGAACCTTGATGGAACAGTTGTGTAAGAAACTCCAAAATCGCAGAGATGGGGGCTATATAAGGATCAAGGTTTCTATCACGAGCCCCGAAGGAAAACCTTTTCCACTTACTGGCGTAAATCTTTCTAGTTGAAGGTTTGTGAGATGTCAGAATATGTAACAACAAACTTCACTGCTGAGTAAAGCACCCTCGTAACGAAAAAGTTCCAAAAACAAGTAAACAAATCCGAGGGTACACCAAGAGCTGGAATACCAAAAATTCACCAAAACCACGTAGAATCAATCCTTTATTTGAAACAAAATGCCTAGGACAGTTAGCGCTTTCACGTTGTAATAACGCTTCTTCAGACTTCAATGGCATAATAGTGCATTATCTGCTTTAAATAGCGTGTTGACACGCCTATAAATCATTAATTTTTTAATTGATGATACAATGAAGCAAAGATGCTCAACACTTTTAGTGAAGCCTTTTTTGTATATGTATGTAAACCCATAAACACTCATATAACTATTTAGAAATTTCAACAGTTGTACATACGAACATCAAAGAATAAAATATCGCACAATAAAACCATATATAAAAAATATATACATAAATATTTGTAAAAAGATGTATATAATAACATATAAGTTTAGTGTTTGAGGGATTTGGCTACTAAAAATGGTTTCAAATTAATTCTCTCATTTAGCCCATATTGGTGTGCCTGCGACCTGAGAATCCACTTACTCTCTATCTCTTCAGTGTGGTTTTTGATGTTGCCTAACCTACTATTCCTCTTAACTAATTCTAAAACCCTAAACTTAAAAGTATGCTGAAGTCCATTGTCTGTGATATGTCAGGCTAACGCATTGGTCATATTTTGGTCATATTTTGTCAGAATATGTACATCAGGAGAAAAGTCATGAAGCTTGACTAGGGATGGAATCGGAGCAGCCACGCTGTCAAACTGAGGGTGTGGAGAGAGGGATGGAACACCCTTGACATGTGCGTCAGTAAATCTGGCACTGGGTCCAGAGTCCAAGGTTCGTCCATTAGGTGAGGTCTGAGGAAGGGGAACCAAATCTGACGAGGTCAGTAAGGAGCAATGAGGATCATCTTGCTTCCCAAGGATTTTGCTTTCTGAATTACCTTTGATATCACAGGAAAAGGTGTGAAGGCATAGAGAAGTCCCGAGGGCTAATTGTGAGCGAGTGCGTCTCTGGGTGTCTCCCCATTTGGGGGGAGCAGGGTGAAGTAGTTGCTGCATTTGGCATTCAGAGGGGTGGTGAAGAGATTGTAGCAAGGTTGACCCCATCTGCGAAAAATCTGTTTCGCAATATGTGGATTCCGAGACCACTCATGAGGCATACGAATTGCCCTGCTGAGCCTTGTTGGCTATCACGCTGGTTTTCCCGGAATGTGCATAGCAACCAGAAAACGTTGGGAAGACACTGCCCACTCCCACATTCGAAGGGCCTCTCTGCATAAGGGGTAAGATTTGGTCCCCCCCTTGTTTATGTACCATACCGCTGACATATTGTCAGAGTGAACTGCAATCATCCCTAGAGGAAGAAAGCTGTGAAGTGCTTGCAACGCCAGCAGCACTGCTCTAATCTCCAAGACGTTGATATGCAAATGAGCCAAGTGTTCCTGCAAAGTACCTTGGACTGTTCTCCCTAGATAATGCCCCTCAACCTATCTGGGAGGCATCCGTGGTCACGGTGGCAACAGGGGAAGATGGAACAAATGGTCTGCCTATGGTCAGATGGCTGGGCTGGGTCCACCAGCGAAGATCCTGTTTGCACGATTCTGTTATCAGGATGGGGTGGAGAAAGAGGTAGTTGTTGCAGAGACCACTGGTCGAATAGTAACTACTGAAGAACCCTCATGTGCAGTCTGGCTAATCGGACTAATGTTATCGTAGAGGCCATCGTCCCTAACAATTTGAGTACCGTCGTTGCTTTTGCTTATCACTGTGGAAGTAGACTCCAATTTGTTGCCTGAGATTCTGGACTCTCTCTATGGGGAGGTAAGCCCTCATTGTGACTGTATTTATTTCGACGTCAATGAAGTTCACATGCTGACAGGGCGACAATGCAGACTTTTGCCGGTTTATTGTAATTCCGAGCTGCAAGCAAGTCATAACAGTGGCGTCCCTGGCCTGTAATAGTAGATGCCTGGTGGTGGTGGCAGTCAGGAGCCAGTTGTCTAGGTACAGATACACTTGGAATCCAAGGCATCTCAAGAGAGCCATTACCACTGCCATGCATTTGGTGAACACCCTGGGGGTTGTGGTAAGATCAAAGGGCAGGGAGCGAAACTGGTAATGACTGGCCCCCAGCCAAAAGCATAAGTGACTCCTTGATGCTCTGTCCATTTTGATGTAGTAGTATGCATTTTGGAGATCTATGCCGCACATCCAAACGTCTTTCCCTAACAATGGAAGTATCGACTGTAACGTGACCATTTGGAACTTGGACTTCTTTACAGATTCATTCAACTTGCTGAGATCCAAGATGGGTCTCAAGTCCCCTGTTCGTTTTCGCACCAAAAAGAATCTGAAGCAAGTCCCTAATCCTACTTGGTCTGCAGGGTCGGGTTGGATGGCACTCTTTTCGAGTAACTTTTGGATTTCTACAGTTGCTAAATCCCTGTGATTGGGTGGACCATCTGGGATTCTTCTGGTCCAAGGAGGAGGGAAAGAGAAGGGAATACAGCACCCTCTGGTAATTATCCTTTGCACCCACTTGTCTTTGTGATATCGCACCAGGCTTCTGGGTACAAGAATATACATCCCCCGAGACTGGCTCCAGAGATGCAGAGTCGGGCCTTCTTTCAGGAGCACTAGTAGGGATGACCACGAAAGGAATCACGGTCTCCTTAATTCTGTGGGTCTCCCCTGCCTCTAAGGCGACGTCTATGGTTATTTCCTCCTCCTCTGCCTCTGGAGAAGGAATCACCTGTGCGTCCTGGAAAAACCTCTGCGATTTCTTGAACCACATCTTTCCACCCCTCTGCCCTTTGGGATAGGTTCTAGAAGGAACGGAAAAACGGACTCCCATGGCAGACAGGGTTTTCCCTTCCTGTTCGCACCTGGTGAGTGTGTCCTTTACCTTAGGTCCAAACAACGAGGATCCGTCAAAGGAGCCGGTGGTAAATGTAGACTTAAAGGCCTCCGCAAAATTACACAAGCACATCCAGGAGTGTCTTCTAAGAGAAAGTCCTGAACCCGCTGCCCTACTCACTCTATCTACTGCATAAGATATCAGCCTCATGAAGGAGTTGACAATAGAATTTAAGGTAGACATCTGTGCGTTAAGCTCATCAGATACCGCTTCAGATACATTACCTTGGAGAGTATCTCCCAGCTCTTTCAGGAGATCTTTCTGGAGCATAGTGAAATGAGATCAGCTGAAGAAGACACGCTTCCCGTAACTATCCATCGTTCGAGACTCCTTGCTCAGTGGATAGACAGTGGAGGAAGTTTCAGCAAGTTCCTTTTTGGTAGTTGCTGCTACCACCATGGCATCTACTGGCATGCCTTTGGTGAGAAAATCTTTGTCCTGAGGTGTTGATAAGAATTTGTTAGGTCTTCTAGGAACTAGTTCCACAGTATCAAGAGATTCCCACACCTTTCGACTCACTAGATCCAAGAGTTTGTTATAAGGTGAAGATACCCAAGAGGCGGAAGGTTGTGACCCGAAAGCCTTCAGGTACACTGACTTTTCATCAGAAGTGGAGGTGGTAGGCCAGCCACTTCTCTGTTTCAGGATCTCAAGGATATCTGCAAAGGAGATATCAGAGGACGACCTGGGGGACCCTTCTGACTCCTCAAGGTCAGTGTCTGATGTAATGGACTCATCGGGGAAGTCAACATGCTTCCTCTTACAAGTTTTCTTCCGAGAGGGCTCCTCAGAAGGATATTCTGGGGAGGTCTCAGAAGACCGGGGACCACTCATGGAGGGTTTCCTGAGGCTGCGAGTCTCCATTATGTTGGATGAGATAAGGCGCTGAGACTGTGGTCAGCGCTACAGGGGGAAAGAGTGTCGGTGCCCCTAGTTGGAACTTAAGACTTGGAAAGAACACTCCTCCTCAGCTCAAAGGCAGACCTCCTCGACTCAGACAACACCCCCCCCCCCCGTTCCAAAGGAGCAGAGGCAGTGCTCAGTGATAGGCTCCGAGACAGACATGGGGTCCAAACTCATTGAGTCGAAGCACTGAGAGGTAAACTCGGAACTGAAAAAGTTCGGGTCCAAGCTTTCCGCTTGGGCCAGACCGGACAGCTTAGGACCCTAGACCCCACGGACGATGTCGAAGGAGTCGGAGCGGATATCAGAACAGAGAGACCAACTGAGTTAGCTTGAACCGACCTTTCCAAAGCAAGTGGCACAGACATCTCTGGCTCCGAAGCACCGGAGTGGCTCGGAGGTGGAACAGTGATAGGGTGTACAGGCTCAGTAGGCTCTGGAGCTGACTGGGACAGAGCCGAAAGTAAATATGCCAGTGCAGATGTCTCAAGGAGTCTGTGCACCACTCTCTCAATGTCCTTGTCAGAAAGGCTCCTTGAGGACCTGGAGGACAAAGTGGGGGACCCAGGCCGCTGAAAAATTGGTGATCTGAGTGTTGGAGAAACCAGACGAAGTTCAGCTGACCAGCTCCGAGACACAAATTCAGTTATCGGCTCCGTAACCCTTGGAACTGAAGCTGATTGTTCCACATCAATAACCTCTGTCTGCAGTGAAACCAGTGGGGCCAAAGAGGAAGTAGTCGATTTAGCAATTTTCTCTGGCAGCTCCAACGACACAGAGTGAGTAGGAGACCGCCTTTTTGTAGGTTTAACTTTGTCTTTTTTAGAAGATGGAGACTTGGGACTAGAGGAGGAAGAAGAAGCCAATTCTTCCTCAAAAGAATGCTTTAAGAGACCTTTCAATATAAGTTTGTTCTTTCTCTCTTGAAGGACTCTAGGATGGCAAAAGGAGCAGGATTCTTGAAGGTGAATAGCACCTAAGCAGTATACGCAAATAGTATGCCTGTCAGGGACATTTTTTGGGCGCACTTGGTACATTTTTTAAATCCAGAAGGCATGTGGTCTTTTGAGTCTTTAGACATATCCGAAACCAAATCACAGTTACCAATGTCAGAAACAGAAACTACCACTAAATTAACCAGTTAGCCCTGAGGAAACAACAGATAGTTAGACAGAGGAGTAGGTCCTCTAACTTAAACGGGCCTAACTCTTGGTGCAAATAGCTTAGAAAAGAGAAAAACAATTAGGCAAAGCCCAAACAGCAAACAAAATCAACAGCGATGCAGGGACACACAACAGGCCTGTGAAAGAATGGCCAATAAAAAACAGCAGAAACAGAGCAAACAAAACAATGGCACACAAGGTCTTAGACACCAGACTAAAAACGAATACTAAGAGAGCTGAATACAACTTTTTTAAAAGCTATAAATTGAGTAACAATCAGAAAAAATACATCACTTAGCCATGGCCAAGAAGAAGCACATCTGAGCTCAACGAGTGGCAAACGAGATTTGGGATATGTCAGTGGTGCATGATGGAATACCACCTTGCCACGAGCCAACCAGAAGACTTTGAGCTACAATTGTTGAGTCAAAGCAGAGGTTTGGCTTTGACCCCAAGTGTAAGAATGAAGGTGAGATAGGACTACAGAACATACTATGTTTAAAACCCATTTGTCTTGGGTAATGAGTTCAGTTTTTTGCATGCAGGGCGAGCTTTCCTCCTAAGGGAGCAAGTAGTTGAGCAAGGTTTGGAAGAGTTGAGGATAAGTCATTGTGCCATTTTTCCATAGGAGGTGGCTTACTACTCCCTGCTTTGGGAGTGGGAGCCCCACACGGCTCAGATCTGTGCACAGCCTGAGACTGGAGTCTTGGTGGACAGCCTGAGACTGGAGTCTTGGTGGTCTGCTGCTCCTGGGTCTGGACTGAGAAGGCCTGGAAGGCATTGGAAAGGACCAGTTCTTTGAAGGCCAATGCCTACTGAATCTAGGTGGCTGTACTTGGAAGAAATCTTTAACAGTTTGCATAGATTTAGCTTTTTCCTCCATCCTTTTGAGGACATCTGCTTTTTTTGCCAAAAAGGCACTCTTGGTTTAAGGGAGCATCTAGTAATTTAGCTTTAACATGATCTGGCAAGTTTTGCTCCTTAAGACAAGCATGCCTTCTAAGTACTGACCCAGTGACAGCAATCCTGCAAGATGCTTCTAAAGCATCAAAACCACATTGCAAAGTATGTTTACCAACTTGGTCAGCAGAATGCATTAACTCTTGTAAATCTTTGTGTTCAGCACAGTCAGGAATCAACATAATTTTCTGTTTAAGTAGTCCTATAATATGTTGCGGATACTTTAACATATGAAACTGGCAATTTAAAGCCCCAATGGCCAAAGTAGCAGATCTAAAGCACTAGAGTCCCTATCAGAAGGGGTAGGATTTTTGGCAGTAGTAGCTTTAATGCCTTTTCGTCCTTGGGAAATGGTGTCGGGCTCCGCAGTAGGTGTCTTGAAGAGGAATTTGAGAGAGTCAGGTACTCTGTAGTACCTGTCAGGTTTTCTGGGAGCTGGAGGCAAGGTGTCTGGGGTAAGGCTGGATCATCTACAATCTCCAGAACAGGAGGGATAACTAGAGGCCTGTGTTGAGGTAGGTTTAAAAATTCCTGAAGTCTCTTTTTGGACTGAGAATAGTCCTGGCTTTCCCAGTGGAAATGCTCCCTAAGAGAATGCAAAGTTTCACCAAAAGAAAAATCTTCTGGAGGGGAAGTAGAGGGAATGGAATCCTCTGCATCAGAATCCTCATAAGTGGATAAGGGTAAATCTTGGTAATCAGAAGGAACAGAGATATCAGATTCCTGATCAGAAGAATCAGAAAGAAAATTAGTTCTAGGTCTCAGGGGGGGAAGGCTGGCTTCCCCTAATTAAGGTAATAAGGTCTTCAGCCATTCTAATCATTTGTTTTTGAGGCATATGGGCCTGAGAATGCGCTTTGGTCGTCGGTTTTCTAGGCGTAGAGAGAGCTTTAGGCCTGAGGAATTTGATATTCTTAGCTGGAAATGAAGTCGTCGGTTTAATATGAAAATCGGTAGGCTTGAATACACCCTCAGAAGCCGGTGCCTGCACAGCAGCTCCAGACCCAGCCAAGGTAGAGACATCCACAGGTTCCATAGTCGAAGAAGCATCTCATGGCATACTGGATTCCGAATGGGTCTCAGTAGAGGCCTGCGAGTTGGTAGTAGCGGGTATCAGGGGCTGTGAAAGCACCTCACTGAGTACCGGCGGACTGGCGACTGGCTTAATGGAAGCGTCGTCAGCAGTTTTGGACCTATATGGTCTGTCTCGGTCTCTATCCTTACGTTTTTTCAGAAGATTGGTAGTCGGATGGCTTAACAAAGCCATTTTGGAGTACGGAGATTGAGAACGAAAGTATATGGCTACAAAAATAGCCAGACGATGAATAGTTTGGGCACTGAACAAGGCACAAAACCAACAGCGAGGGACGTTGTGGTCTGGGCCTAAACAGGTGAGGCAGTAAGAATGAAAATCTCTATGCGGTATTTGCTTTCCACAAGCAAGACAATTGTTCATTTTTTCTGACATCGGTTTTAGAGCAAGAAAAAAGGATCCCCAATGGAGTACTTATCTTTTTGAAGACTTCAGGTCTGAAACTCGAAAACAAGAAGTTATGTACTCACCATAATGTTTGATGTATGCAGTCCATCTCGCTTCACATTCTTACCCGTGGGTTGCTCCGACTCAGCCAACTTTTCTAGCTCAAAGTCTTTCTATTGGCTGGGCTAAGAAGGTATCCCATGCTGCACTGCTCTCTATCCCCAGATCTAGTTTGCTGTGAAATCAAGCATTCATAATCCATGCATAACACCCAAGGAAAGGAAGAACAAACCAACAATGAAGGAAGCTCTGAAACCAGACCTAACTTCCAGATCCTCCAGGCCGGGGGAAGGTGAGTGGGTACGTAAGAATGTGAGGAGAGATGGACTACATACATCGAACGTTATGGTGAGTACATAACTTCTTGGTGTTATGTAGTCCAATCTCGCCTACATTCTTACCCGTGGGGCAGCGTCCCTAGCACCTAAATCCTGGGAGGCTCAGTGGAAAATACTCCTGAGCACTGTGGAACCAAAGGAAGACCTGCCCCTAGATACCACAGCCAACTTGTAATGAGTAACAAAGGTGTGAGGAGATGCCCAGGTAGCCGCAGCACAAATATCATCCATAGACAATCTGGCCTGATAGGCTGTAGATGTAGATACAGACCGAGTAGAGTGAGCCTTCACCGGGAATGGTAAATCTTTACCCCCTGAGGAATAAACAAAGGAAATACAGCTGGAGATCCATCTGGACAAAGTGACTTTGGAAACAGGAGACCCCATTCTGTTTTCCGAAAAGGAAACAAACAATTGATCAGATTTTCTGAGGTCTTTCGTTCTGTGCAGATAAAAATGTAATTGTCTGTGTACATCCAATTGATGGAATTTGAATTCTGCCTTGTTTGAGAACTGGGGGAAAAACACTGGCAATTCAATAAATTGATTAAGATTACTGACTGATGCCACTTTGGGAAGAAAGGAGGGGTTTGGTCTAAGAGAAACGCTGTCCTTATGAAAAATCAAGTATGGGGGTTTGATTGATAAAGCTTTAATCTCTGAAACGCATCTGGCTGACGTGATGGCTACTAAAAAGACAGTCTTCCAAGTTAAGAATTTTAAATCACAAGTGGCTGCAGGTTCAAAGGGGGATGAAGTAAGAGCCTGTAGACAAAGTTTAAATCCCAAGGCATGACAGGTTCCGATACCGGAGGACGAAGTAACAGAGTGCCCTTCAGGAAAGCCTTACAGAGTCTATGAGCCATCAGACTAGGCTCATTTGCGACATGAAAGGTAGAAATTGCCGCCAATTGGACTTTAATGGTTGTGGCCACTGAGCCCTGGTGAAAGAGCATAGACAAGAACTCCAATACAGATGAAATTGGAGCCGTGTAAGGGTCAATCTTTTGGGTATGAGCCCAAATTGAAAATCTCTTCCTTTTGCTGTAATAAATCTTCCTGGTCGAGGGCTTATGAGAGGAAGATAAAATATGAATTACCTCCGGCGAGAAATGATGAAGCCTAACTAATGACAGAAGTGGAGTAGCCAGGCTGTCAACCGGAGGGTCCGAAGAAAGGGCTGGAGCTGCCCTGACATGTGTGTCAGTAAGTCTGGTTGTGGGTCCAGAATCCAAGGAGTGTCCAAGAGGTAGGGATGGAGAAAAGGGAACCAAATCTGACAAGACCAGTGTGGGGCAATCAGAATCATTCTGCTTCCCAAGGATTGACCTTTCTGAATAACCTTTGATGGTAAGGGGACCGGAGTGAAGGCATATAGTAGACCGGAGGGCCAATCATGGAGTAGAGCATCCCTGGGTGACTCCCCAAGGGGGGATCAATGTGAAGTAGCTGCTGCATTTGGCATTGAGGGGGCTGGAAAAAAGGTTGCAGCAAGGCTGACCGCACTTGCGGAAGATCCGTTCCGCAACTTGACAGTTCAGGGACCACTCGTAAGGCATCAGAATAGCTCTGCTTAGCCTGTCTGCGATCACATTGGACTTCCCCAGAATGTGCGTTGCCACCAGAAAACGTTCGGAAGACACTACCCACTGCCACACTCGCATAGCCTCTCTACACAGGGGATAGGACTTGGTTCCTCCCTGCTTGTTCAGATACCACACCACTGACATATGGCCCGGGTGGATTGCAATAGTCCCGAGAGGAAGAAAGCTCTGAAGTGCCTGCAATGCAAGTAGCGCAGCTCTCATCACCAGGACATTGATATGCATATGCATCTCGTGCTCTTGCCACGTGCCTTGGACTGTCCTGCCTAGATAATGCCCCCCCCCCCAATGTGGGAGGCATCCGTGGTCACCGTGGCAATAGGGGGTGCCGGAACGAAGGGCTTTCCTGTGTCCAGATTGTCGGTGCAAAGTCACCAACTGAGATCCTGTTTGCATATGTCCGTAAGTAGAATAGAGTGAGAAAGTGGAAGACGTTGGAGACCACTGGGCAAAGAGAAGCCACTGAAGGAGTCTCATATGTAACCTTGCTAGAGGGACTAACATAATCGTCGCAGCCATAGTCCCCAACAGTTGGAGAACCCATCTTGCCTTCACTCTTCTCAGAGGGAGCAGGGTGTGAACTTGTTGTTGTAGGACTCTGGTTCTTTCCTGTGGTAGAAACGCCCACATGAGGACGATATCTAGTTCAGCACCTATAAAAGTGACATGCTGTGAGGGCATCAAAGCAGATTTTTCCCAGTTTAGTGTTATGCCCAACTGTTGACACAGATTTATAGTAGCGTCCCTGGTCTGAATTAGTAGATGCCTGGTGGTGGCAGTGAGTAGCCAGTCATCCAGATAAGGAAACACTTGGAATCCTTGACGTCTCAAGTGAGCAGTCACCACTGTCATGCATTTGGTGAACACCCTGGGGGCTGTGGTGAGACCAAAGGGCAGGGCTCGAAACTGAAAATGACTGGCTCGCAGCCGGATGTGTAGGTGACTTCTGGATGCCCTGTCCATTTTGATGTGGCAGTAAGCATCCTTGAGGTCGATGGAGCACATCCATACTTCTCTTCCCAACAATGGGAAAATAGACTGCAATGTGACCATTCGGAACTTGGACTTTTGTACATGGTTGTTCAATCGACTGACATCTAATATGGGTCTCAGGTCCCCTGTTCTTTTCGGCACCAAAAAGAATCTTGAGTAAGTCCCTAATCCAATCTGGTCTGAGGGGACATGTTGGATGGCTCCTTTTCCTAGCAGCTTTGAAACTTCTGAAGCTGCGCAATCCCTTTGACTGGGTGGAACATCCGGGATTTTTTTGACTGGAGGGGGATCTGACGAAAAAGGAATGACATAACCTCCGGAAATTATTCATAAAACCCACTGGTCCTGGGTGATGTCTTGCTAGGTATAATGAGATTCGACCCCTGACTGGCTCTGGAAACGCACAGTCGGGCCTCCCATCAGGAGCGACGGGTAGGGAGAACCATGAAAGGAATCGTGGTCTCCCGCATTGCGGAGGCCCCCTCTGCCTCTAGGGCGGAGTCTCCCTGAATAACCCCCCTCCCCTCCCTCTGGAGGGGGGGCTCACCTTGTGCACTGGGAAAAAACCTCTGTGATTTCTTGACCCACATTTTTCCACCCATCTGGGCCTTGGGATAGGGCCTAGAGGGAAGGAAAGGGAAAAACAGACTCCTACAGCAGACATAGTTTTTCCCTCTTGAGAAATTTATTGGGTCTCCTGGGGACTGGTTCCACAAAGTTAGGGTTCTCCCACACCCTTCGGCAAATCAAATCCAGGAGCTCATTGAAGGGTGGAGACACCCAGGAGGCGGAGAGCTGAGCACCAAAGGCCTTCAGGGAGACAGAGTCCTCCTCGGAGGGGGCTTTGGACGGCCAGTCACCTCTTTGTTTCAAGATCTCTAGGATGTCAGAGAAAGAAACATCATCAGAGGATGACTTGGGCGACCCCTCTGATTCCTCGAGGTCAGTATCTGATGTGAGAGACTCATTCTGGGAGTCTATGTGCTTCCTCTTGCACGTTTTCTTTCTAGGGGGCTCCTCAGGCAAGCACTCTGAGGGGCCCTCAAAAACTTGGGGACCACTCATGGGGGTACCCTGAGGCCTTGGGGCTCTGCTGTCTAAAGATAGGTGGTGATCAGAGATCCACACCAGTGTCGTAGGGGACAAAATGACCGACCCGCATGATGTCGCTGATGATCTGGCCAGCGCACTCCGCATGGCCTCAAAGGCTGGTCCCCCTGAGTCCAAGGAGTGACCAGCCTCCGAAGCCACTACATGAGTCAGACTTCCCTGCGCCGAAGCACCGAGAGGGAGACTAGGAACTGAGGGATGTCCCGAAGCCTCTCCCTCAGGTCAGACTAAAGTATCCCGAGTCCTGAATCCCGTGGACGGCGCTGAGGGGGTCGGAGCTGAAGTCAGCACAAATAAGCCAGGAGGGGCCATCGGAACCAACCTGGAGACATCACACGGAGCCGAGCACTCCAGCTCCGAAGACTGAGATGCGCTCAGAGGAAGTATCGAAGCAGGTTTAAGGATGGGCTCCGGAGCCGACTGGGACGGAGCAGAGAACAATTTTGCCAAGACCAGCGACTGAAGGAATGTCTGCACCACTCTATCGACGTCCACATCCGATAAGGTACTGGAGGACAGGGAGGGAGATCAAGACCTCCTCTCAGGTGATACTTGCTAATGCTAGGCGATCGGCTCCGAATAGCTTCCAAAATGATTGGAGCCAATGCCGTTTCCATCACAACTGACACTTACTGTGGTGCCGAGGACAGTGGAGCCGAGGATGTCGAAGCAGATTTTGCTATTTTCTCCGGTGGCTCCGAGGAGACTGATGGAGCCGGAGACCTCTTTTTAGATTTTGTGGTTTTAGCTTTAGGGCTGGAAGCAGTTTCCAGACCCTCTTCGATGGAGGGTTTCAGAAGTCCCTTCACAATCAACTTATTCTTCCTTTCCTGAAGGACCCCAGGACTAAATGCATGACAGAAGCTGCACAACTCCTGGAGATGGATTGCTCCCAGACAATATACACAGACAGAATGTCCATCGGTAATGGACATTTTATAACCACACAGCATTTCTTGAAGCCCGAGGGCTTGTGCTCCTTAGAATCTTTAGACATAGTAACCAACCACCACCAAGCACCAAGACAAAAAATTACAGGTAAAGAACCAACTGGGAAACAGTCACAGTCTTACACCACACTTAGGGCGGGAAAAACTACCATGAACAAATATCTCTAACGAACGATCCTCTGACACACACAAGAGCAGGGGAAGGACTAAAACCTCGAATTTAAACGGTTTTAGACAGGAAAGTTTGTAACAGGGAAGCAAGGGGATAGACTAGGTCCTCTAACTAAAACGGGCCTAGCCCGTTGGAAACAGCTAGTGGGATACCACAAAAACAATCACACACACACAACCTTTTCACAAAATAATACCAAATGCACAATAGCTATTAAAATAGCTTTCTGTCTGCAATAAATTCTCTCAAGAAGAAGAAAAAAGGGTACTTAGCCACAGCCAAGAGTGAGACGACGTCCGAGCTACACAAGTGGCAAACTAGATCTGGGGTTAGAGAACAGTGCAGCATGGGATACCTTCTTAGCCCAGCCAATAGAAAGACTTCGAGCTAGAAAAGTTGGCCGAGTCGGAGGTAAGAATGTAGGCGAGATTGGACTACATATCATCAAAAATTTCAGGAGTCGGCCAACTAGCACTTGCGAACTGCTTCTGCTTTGGGCACCGCACGGCAAGAAAGACTGATGGAATGTTTTACACCCCTGACGACCTCGCATTATGGAAGAAGCAACAGCATCCGATGCAGAAATCCGAAGACTCCGCTATTCAGGCCGGCTGAGGGCTACCTGCAGGCAGATAACCCAAATGTGATGACTGCAACAGTGAAACACGAAGAACATCCCCTTCTATTCCCGAGTCAGTGTCAGAGGTGGAGGACTCAGCTGGAGAGTGTAGGTGTTTCCTCTTACAAATCCTCTTTTCGGGATGGTTAGAGGATGTGTTATCTAACTCCTCAGAGGGCTAACTCTGCATTTGATCATCTGGTTTGAGGTCAACGGAGTGACTGACTAGTGGATGCCTGATAAGAATAAAATGAAAATGTAGAAGGGCAATGGCATGGAACCACAACTGCTGGTACCTCTGGATCCCCTTCTCTCTTTTCTCTCGGGGGAAGAAATGATCCTTCCAAACACCTGGAAGTTTGAACATAACCGAATCAGATCCAAAGTGACCACCCAGCTGATGGTCCAACACCACCACTGGGGGAACTCCAAAACCCATGAAGTTAGCAGGGCCAGATAACAGAATCGGAACTAATGATTCAATAGCAGATATCACACCATCACGAATGGAACCATGGGCAATGGCATGGCTGACAGACAACCCAAATTCTCAGGTCCGAGACTCGATCTGATCCAATGAAGCCAGAGCCAAATCACTTGAACTATATTACCTAGAGCTAAAGAAGCATGGAAAGTCGATCCCTGGGCTACAGGATCCTGGAGAAATAACAGTTCCTAGGTGAGTAGAGATGAAATGCGATGAGGGAGAAGAAGTGGAGGCATACAGATGGATTCAACCAGTTTTGGAAACAAAGTCAATGAAAAGACACCCATCTCTATCAACATCTTAATGAATTTTTGCATCAGACAATCCAAATAAGCTTTTCAGGTACTCCTGTAACACCTGAATGATCACACAGAAAAAGCTTCGGAAGGCCCACCCTTCCTGCTCCAATTTCTCTGAAACTGAAAAGGACTTCTTAGCGTAGCTGTGGATGGTGATGGGGTCATTGAACTCCGGATATGGAGAAGATGCATAGGTAGGGAGTTCAGCCCTATACTCCTGAAACCTTAAGACCCTCTGAGCTACAGCCAAGGAATCACCAGCTGCCTTTTTCAGATCCAACTCACTGTACTTCAATGGTTCGTCTGAATTCTTTTTTGGTTTGAAGACTTCTGGATATGGTAGTAGGAGGGCTTTCAAAACTGACTTATTCCTCCTGTCTGCCAAGGCTCTGTGTCCAAAAGAGGCACACATTTCTCAATTTACAGAAAAATGAGGAACTCCTAGAAATATGAAGCACATGGTATATTTTTTAAAAAATTGGTCTGCTATTCCACTGCAATGAACAAACAGTTAAACAGTTACAAATGACAACAAAATATGTATAACCATACACTTAGATTCAGAAACCATCTCTTGGAAACACACTAAATAACTAATAAATCTAACAGACTAATTACCCAAATATATAAGCATCTAAATATCTGGGTCAAAAATCTAAACAGAGCACACCAAGTACTTAAAAATCTAACTAAATACTTACGGAAAACAGCGGTAAATATGCAAGCCCCAGTATTAAAAGGAAGAGAAAGGGACACTAATGATGGTAGAAAGTCAAGAAGGAGGCGCTCAAAGGCAGATGAGAAGGTACAGTTTTGCAAGATTTTACCACAACAGCATTTGTCCGACTTCACTCTGTTGCAGTATTCTTTACAGATTGGATATCATCCCTGAGAAAAGTCGAACATCCAATCAGCATACCAAAGCCTTATCTTCTTCCAGGCACTGTACCTCAGATGGATGTCCTATTTCTGACGCATAAGGTACACAAGTGACGTATGAGCTCCTAATCCTCAGAGGTGAATTGCCCCAGAAGAACCACAGCAACCCAAGATGAAAATATTGACCATGTGCATCCAGGAAGGGAGGGAGGGAAGGAAGAGTAAGAAGTAGCAGAGAAAGACCTCTCAGCCAGAATAGTCACAGGAAAGAAAACTGGGGAAAGGTAGGATGGACTGAATACTGCTACAGTGAGAGGTAGGACAACTCTTATGTCCTTCCTTATTACTGTGGCAGCATTCTTTACAGATGACAGAGTATAAAAGCTACTGCAGAGGATGAAGACACAGAGAAGCCTTCAAAAACCCATGTAAGATGGTCCTGGCGAGACCCAGCTCTGGCTCTAGAAATGCTATCTAACTTGTAATATTTAGTAAAGCTATGCAGAGAGGCTCAAGCAGCAGCTTTCAAAATGAATAACGTCCAATCCCTTGAAAACAGAACCAGAAGGTTTCACAGCCCAGGAAGAATGAGCATGAGGAAGAAAACTGCTGGCCATGAAAAGAGCAGAAAGAAGAAATGGCGTTCGAAACCCAGGAGGAGATGGTTTGGGTAGTCATGGCTAAACAAGTCTTTGAACCAGTAGAACACTGCAGCTCATTTTTACAGATTCAATTGTATATTTATATATTCACATACAATAATCAAAAACCAGAGTCTTTAGCGCTCAAACATCATACACTTTAACATAAAAAGTAAATAACTTTAGGTATTGCAAAAAAATAGCCACAAAATATTAAAATTAACGATATGTAAATATTCCAAGTGCCATTGCAACAATAAACAATAACTATAATTATAAATAAAATTAATAAAAATACCATAACTTGTAACACAAACTTAAGTATTGACAATTAATTACTCATGACACATACACAAACAAAAATAGGCTGAACATTGATGACAATTAATTACTAGAGAAAGAAATACAGAACAGGGTTGGAAACATAATTTTTGTTATTGGAAAGTAAATGGCAGATAGTTCTGACACATAGTAGGTGGATGATGGAACATAAATTGTTAATTGGATCAATAGAGTAACACCAATTTTTAAATTTTGTTTAGTAAAGGTTATAAGTATATTTTTATTTTTAAGTAATTAATAGATAGTACTTGATGCAAGCATCATATTTAAATTTTTAATATTAATAGTAGTTTCAGCATTACCAATTTATTTTTTTTATGTTCAAAGAGTTTTAGTTATTTAAGAATTTTTATTTTTAATATTTATGAATGTTTTTTAGCTTTTTTTAGTTGTCATTTATGTGAATGTTGGAAATTTAATTTCATTATTATTATTACGTTTTAATGATTGATATAAACTTTTAGTTTTGGCGGAATTTTTTTAGTCATGTTTTGTATTGAATATATATAAACCTGCAATGAAATCTGTTTGCAATAGTTTGAAGAAGGCTGAATTGCCCAGTCGAAGGAAGAACTACTATACCAAAAGCTTATAACTACTATTGTGGAATAAACTACTTTTTACAAACTGCACATACGAGCTTGGGGCTTTTCCGGTTCCTAAAGTATTGGATTGGTGGTGTTTGGCTTTATTTGTTCTTAGTCATGGCTAAAGCCACTGTCCTACCATGAAAGGAAACAAACAGCTGCCCAGGTTTCCTGACATCTTTAATGCTGTCTGTGTAATATCTAAGCTGTCTATGTAAACCCAAAGTGCGAAAGATCCTCTCACTACCATTCTGAGGAGAAGGGGAAAATGGAAGATGAATTGTTTGATTTAAGGACAAATCATTAACTACCTTGAGCAGAAGGGAAGGATTGCTACGAAAAGACACCCCATCCTTATTAAAAAATATGGAAGTGGAATGAGAGCCTGAAGTTCAGAAACCCTCTTGGCAGAATAAGGGCTACTAATAGTATAGTTGCAAGGACAAAAACTGCAGGTTCAAAAGGAAACAGAGTCAATGTCTCAAAAACAAAATTAAGGTCCCAAGAAGGAGAATAGGTTCACTTGGAGGCCTAATATGTAGGACTAGAAGCCAGTGATGGATTCACAGGCAGGCAAGCAGAAATAGCTGACAAATGAGCTTTAATAATGCCAGGCCAGAAGTCAGCAACTCTCACAAATGGGAAAAAGACTGTAGGAATACAGAGGGAAAAAGGGTCCAGGTCTTGCTTGAGACAACAAACAGAAATTCTCGGACTTCCAAGATGGCAGTTCTCTCTCTCCCAGTGTGAAAACAGAAACTAGGCAGAGAAGGCCAGTGTTTCTGGATAAATTTCAGTAACTGGCTAAGTGCACTGCCGGGATGCCAAGGAAAAAAGAAACTGAGGACGTGAAATTAAATCAGGTAAAAAAGGTGAGGAAAAAATACTGACTGGTAAAAGTACTGCAGCTGTTCAGCAAAAACAGTGCAAGATCCAGACATGACTTCTAGTAAACTGGAGGAAAGTGCAAGACAAATGCACAAATGCCTGGTTAAAATAAACAAAACACTAATGGAGTATTATGAACTTAAACAACAAAAGGCTGGAAAAAATGGATGAAGCTTTAAACAGATATTCAGATGAGATGATAAAACTGCAAAAATCAGAGGATGAAATGAATAAAAGTCTGGATGACTATGAGACTGCTCAAGAAGAGATGTTACAAAAAGTAATATAATTAGAAGACAGAGCACATTCAGAAAACCTAAGATTTTTAGCTGTACCAGAGGTCCTAGAAGAAACAGACTATATTAATTTTATGAAAGCACAAAACTGTGGCAGAAAGACAAGTGGGATAGAGCAGAGTGTTTGTAGAGAATGACTGCTTGTTGTGCACCAGGCAGAAAAGAAGCAAATTTATTCCACCATTCAGGGAATGTCGAGAAGCATGCTTAAAATTCAAACTGGTGTACCTAGCTATCCTCAAAATATTCTTCCCTAGGCCAACAAAATCATTTTTTTGATGAAGTACATGCTAAGGAGGAAATACAAAAGTATATCCAATAAAAAGTGAGCTGTTCAACACATGGAAATTCTGATTCTTGTTCTTCTGGTAATAAAGACTACAGAGATTGCGTCACTGAAATCTTTTCCAATGTTTCAATGAAAAATGCGGGAGAGAAGGACGGGAGAATGAAAGGTGACTCGAAGAATCGAGAGTACATCGGAAATGAACCAGAGGCAGAATCTGGGAGATGAAGAGGAATAAAACCAGCAACTTGGAAACTGACAAATGTGGGATCACAAAGCAATAATTATATTTGTGAAATATGACAGAACAAGAAAATCTGGAAATATTAGACGTTTTTTGGACTTATGGGGAACTCTCAGACATATGCCCTACTACGTGTCATTAATGCTTGGAAAAATACTTACAAGAGGGGGAAAGTTAATTGTAAATAAAACAAGTTTTTTTTTTCTTAATACTGCTATAGTTTTATAGTTCATGATTTTCTTTGCATCCTATAAAGTAAGTTTTTTTTCAGTTATGTTTCTAAATGTAATGGGGTTGTATTGTAAACAGGTCCTCCTGTTTTTCCCTTTTTTCTTTCTCTTCTCTTTGTTCAGTTTTAAGAAATGTCAGCACTACAATGTTAAAAAAGGAAGAAAAGCCTGGTTAAAACAGCATGACAAAACAAAAATGTATATGCTTTTTCTCATTTGTGCATGGGAGAATGACTGGAATAAGGCCCCGTCACTTGATTTAGTAACAAGTTTTAAGAGAAAGCAAGTAAATGAAAAAGAATACTGATAAGGCTATTTTCTAGCAAATAAATGTATGCTTAGTAGCAATTTTGTATGTAGCTGGTCCTCACGTTTCTATGGAGACAAACTAATAAAGAGAAATTGGCTACAATCCAACACAGAGAAACTGGCAAGGAGATAAAGTTTTCTAAAAACACTCAGGTGTTTTTCCAGCTGGGAGAGCTACAAAACCAGACAGCACTTAGTGGAAGCAAAGCCTGCATCATGCATTGCGGGTATAGGGAGGAGCTCAAGTCAGTTCAAGTCAACATGTTAAGTTGTCCCATCTCGCCTTCGTTCTTGCTGTTTGGTTAGGAGCCGACTCAGCCTACTTCTATAGCTCGAGAGCTATTTACAGGCTCGAGGCTAACCTTTATCCCATAATGCCCAGCGGCAGCTACCCAGATCTCGTTTGTGATAGCGCACACTAGACATATAAAGTAACCAGTAACCTAAAACTGATACCAAAATAACAAATCAGAGTAAACTGTCATAAAATTACCTGTGAACCAATCAAAAGGAAGTCAACCAGTGAAACCATAGTGAAATCCTCTCAATCTTCCAGGAAGAGGGAAGGAGGGGGGGACGCAAGAAGGATGGCGAGATGAAGGACAACTAACATGGAACGTTATGGTAGGTACATAACTTCTTTATGTTAAGTTGTCCCATCTCGCCTTCATTCTTGCTGTTTGGGACAGCATCCCTAGCACCTAAAGACCCCGGGTGGCTCATTGGAACGGATTCTTCAAAAGAGTGGAAGCAAAGGAAGCCCTGCTCCAGGAGACCACATCCACTTTGTAATGAGAGATAAAGGTATGAGGGTTTGCCCAAGCGGCAGCTGCACAAATTGAGTCTATGGGCAATTTAGACTGAACGGCTGCAGACGTGGCTAATGCTCTAGTAGAATGACCTTTCGGTTTTGCTGGTAGAGGTTATGCCTTAAATGATAAATAAAGGCAATGGTGCCAGATAACCGTTTGGATAAGGTCACCTTAGAAACTGGAAGGCCTTGCTTATTGTGAGCATAGGAGAGAAATAATTGGTCTGACTTTCTTAGCTCTTTGGTCCTATGGAGGTAAAAACGTAGTAGTCTGTGCACATCCAGTTGGTGAAGACTGTATTCTGCCTTGTTGCTATAACTGGGAAAGAAGATGGGGAGATCGATGGATTGATTTAAATTGTTTTCTGAACTGACTTTTGGTATTAAGGATGGGTTGGTTCTCAGAGAAACTCTATCTTTGTGAAACACCATATATGGAGGACGAACACAGAGTGCTTGGTGTTCTGAATCACATCTAGCTGACGTAATAGCAACCAGAAAAAGTGTTTTCCAAAAAAGAAATTTTAAGGGACATGAAACTGCTGGTTCAAAGGGAGGCAGAATCTAAGAAGTCAAAACTAAACTGAGATCCCAAGGAGGAGGTGGATCCCTCACTGGGGGGGGGTCTAAGAAGAGATGTTATGCTAGAATTAAGAATTCCAATACGAAAATTAGATATGGCTGCCAGTTGTACCCTGATGGTAGCAGCAGCCCCACCAGACTGAAAAAAGCTCTGCTAGAAATTCTAGAATTTGATGGATTGGGGCTGAAAAGGGGTCTATGTTTCTAGATTCTGCCCAGTAAGAAAATATTTTCCATTTGCTAGCATACGTCTTTCTCGTAGTTGACTTACGGGAGGATACAATAATATCGCGAACTGCTGGGGAGATACTTGGAAGCCTGGCTAAGGTAGAAAGTGGAGAAACCAAGCTGTGAGCTTGAGAGTCTGAAGGGATTGGTGTAACCCACCTGACTGAATCAACAAATCTGGCACTGGGTCCAGAACTCAAGGCTAGTCTAGAAGGTGAAGATGCAGGAACGGAAACTATATCTGTCGAGGCCAATAGGGGGGCAATGACGATTATTTTGCAACCCAAAGATTTTGCTTTCTGTATGAATTTTGGAATTAGGAGAAACGGGGGAAATGCATAAAAGAGTCCCTGAGGCCAATGGTGGACTAGAGCATCCCTGGGAGTTTGATCTGCAAGAGGTAGCAGGGTGAAGTAGCTGCTGCATTGTTGTTGGGGGGGGGGGGGTGGCAAATAGATCGCAGCAAGGCTGGCCCCATTTGCGGAAGATAAGGTCAGCAACTTCCTGATTCATTGACCACTCGTGAGGCATGAGGATAGCCCTGCTGAGCCTGTCTGCTATTACATTGGATTTCCCAGGGATGTGCGTTGCTGCCAGAAAACGCTGGGAGGAAATCGCCCACTGCCATAGCCTGAGGGCTTCTCGACACAAGGGGTAGGACCTGGTCCTGCCCTGCTTGTTGATGTACCACACAACTGACATGTTGTCTGTTTGGATCGCAATAGTCCTGGAAAGAAGAGAGTCTTGAAGAGCTTGCAATGGTAGGAGCACCGCTCTCATCTCTAGGACACTGATATGCAGATGGTATTCGTGAGGTTGCCACATGGCTTGGACGGTCCTGCCTAGATAATGCCCCCCCCCACTATCAGGGAGGCGTCCGTGGTCACTGTGGCTACCAGAGGGGGTTCAATGAAAGGTCTGCCCTGAGTCACCAGTGGGGAGACCATCCGCCAAAAAAGGTGTCTTTTGCATGTTTCTGTAATCAGGATCATGTGAGACATGGGTAGTTCCTGGAAGGACCACTGCATGAAGAGAAGCCACTGAAGGACTCATGTGGTAGCACGCTAATGGTACAAGAATGGCAGCTGCCATGGTGCCTAGAACTTGCAGGACATGTCTGACTTGGACCTTTCCGCTCTGCATTAGAAATGACACTTGTTGGCAAATACAGAAAACTCTTTCCTGAGGTAACCTTGCAAATGTCTGCTTTGTGTTTAATTCTGCTCCTATATATGCAACAGATTGACAGGGCAACAAAGCAGATTTTTCTAAATTTACTGTAATGCCTAGTTGGGTGCAGGTTGATATTGTACAATCCCGTGCCTCTAAGAGTTGATGCCTGGTGGTAGCAGTTAGGAGCCAGTGGTCTAGATAGGGAAACACCTGGAATCCTTGACGTCTCAGGTGAGCCGTGACTACTGCCATACATTTGGTGAACACCCTGGGGGCTGTGGTGAGACCTAAAGGCAGAGCTCTGAACTGATGATGACTGGCCCCTACCTGGAAGCGAATAAATCTCCTGGAGCGTCTGTCCATTTTGATATGGTAGTACGCATCCTGAAGAGCTGTGGAGCACATCCAGTTATCATGACCCAGAAAGGGGAGAATGGACTGCAGTGTTACCATCCGGAACTTTTCTTTTTGTACAGCTTTGTTCAATCTGCTGAGATCCAGTATTGGTCTCCAGCCCCCTGTCTTTTTTGGTACTAAAAAGAATCTTGAGTAAGTTGCGGATCCTAGCTGGTCTGCAGGGACTTCTTGAATGGCTCTTTTTTCTAGCAGTTTTAAAACTTGAATAACTGCTTGATCCCTTAGATTGGGTGGGATATCTGGGATGGACTTTTTTGACTTTAGAGGGGGTTGATGAAAGGGGATTTTGTAACCTCCAGATATGACAGACAGTACCCATTTGTTTCTTGTTATATTTTGCCAGGCTTTTGGGTACAGGGAAAGTCTTCCCCCGACTGCCTCCAGTCAGGGATGCTACAAGGGTTTGGCAGAGAAAGTTTTTCTGTCACCCTGATTTTGCGGTCCCCCCTCTGCCACGAGGGCAGCGTCTGCCATTGTTGTTGTTTCCCCCTCTGCCCCTGGGGGAAAAATCACCATGTGTGTCAGGCAAGGGTCCCTGTGACCTCCGAAACCACATCTTTCCCCTTCTGACCTTTGGGATAAGGTCTGTTAGGAGTGGAAAAACAGACTCCCACGGCAGAGAGAGTCTTGCCTTCCTGCTTGCACCTGGTAAGCGTCTTTCACCCGAGGCCCAAAAAGCAAGAAGCCATCAAAGTGAGTATTTGTGAAGGACGCCCAAAAGGGTTCCGCAAATTGACACAGCCACAGCCAAGCATGTCTCCTGAGAGCCACTCCTGTACCTGCGGCTCTGCTCACTCCATCGGCTGCATAGGAAATCAGCCTCATGGAGGAGTTGACTATAGAATTAAGAGTCGCAAGCTGGGAAGCTATTTTGGCTGATGCTCCCTCAGCTATAGGATCTTGTAGAGTATCACCAAGCTCTTTAAGGAGATCCCTTTGAAGTTGTGTAAAATGAGAGAGATAATTCAGCGACTTCGTTGAGAAGGTCGCTGAGGAAAACATTTGCTTCCCATATCTGTCCATCGTCCTAGACTCTCTGTTGGATGGACAGACGAAGTTTCTGCTAACTCATTCTTGGTGGCTGCTGCTACCACCATGGCATCAACTGGTACACCTTTAGAGAGAAGTTGCTTGTCCTGGGGGGCTGCTATGAACTTATTTGGTCTCCTCGGAGTAGGTTCCACAGAATCCGGAGCTGACCAAGCCTTTCAAGTCACTACACACATGAGTGGATCGAAAGGTGGAGACACCCAGGAGGTGGTGGGTCAGGAACCGATTGCCTCCAGGTATACAGACTCGTCCTCGATAAGGGCTAGGGAAGACCAGCCTCCTCTCTGCCTAAGCATTTCAAGGATGTCAGAAAAGTAAACATCTTTAGAGGGGGACCTGGGAGACCCTTCCGATTCATCCAGGTCTGTATCTGAGGTGACAGACTCAGGGGAGTCTAGGTGTTTCCTCTTTCACTTCTTCCTAGGAGGCTCCTCTGAGTGATCATAGGAGGCCTCGGAAGAAAAGGGGTCACCCAATGGGGTGTCCTGGGGCACAGGTTCCCTACGCTTCTGGGCCGGAGGAGCAGAGGTTGGCACAGGCACCACAAGAGAAGAAGCCGATGGGGCTGATAATAGGGCTGCTTCAGGGGACAGCACACTCAGCATGACCTTGAAGGCATCACGATGCAGAGGCAAAAAAAGCTCCGGCTCCGAAGATATGGGAGTCCTTCTCTGCATCGAGGGCGACGGCTCCGAGGCCGATGTGGGATCCGAGCTCACCTGCACCGAAGCTCCAAGAGGGAGAGCGGGGTCAGACAAGGGACCGATGCCACTTCCCCCTTCGGAGCCGACGAGAGAGCTTTGGTGCCCAGATCCCTCAATGGAAGGAACAATCAAGGTGATCGAAGTTGTCGTCAGAACCGAAGAGGAGGTGATTGACACGGTCAGTTCTACTATCAGCGCGTCCATGGTCTCCGGCTCCAAACTTAGTGTAGTCGGAGGGGGAATGGAGATGGAGGTGGATGGAGCCGCAACCTGCTGAGGTGGGCTGGAAAGTAATTTTCCAAGGGTCTGTGATTTAAGCAACCTGCTAACTACTCTCTCCATACCTTGATCCGATAACCTGGAGGATCAAGAGGAGTGGGATGAAGAGCGATGACTGCATTCACTTCCTAATAAGGGTGACTGTGGCACCGAGCGGATCGGCTCCAATGAAGGAGACCTTGCTCGCTTGTGGCTCCGAGACGGCTCTGAGGTGGCAGTTGGAGCCGAGGGAAGAGATGACTTGTCAATGCTAGTTGGCTCTGACAAACTTGGTTCTTCAAGCCCAGGAGTCGGTTCCGAGGATGGAGCCGATGGCTTGACAGACTTAGAGGATTTCACTGGCTGAGAACCTTTAGCCGGGGAATCCTGTGGTTTCAATAATCCTCGAAGGATTAATTTGTTTTTGCGCTCTTGCAGGACCCTTGGACTAAATGCATGACAGATAGAGCAGGTGTCCTGCAGGTGCACAGCCCCTAAACAATAACCACAGCTAGTGTGCCCATCTGTCAGAAACATTTTCTGACAGCATGAGTCACACTTTTTGAAGCCAGAGACTTTGTCCTCTTTAGACATGTTACATGACTATACTAAAAAAATGTATTTATTTGTTTAAAGTTAAGGAACAGAAAAGAGAGCCTCTAATTTAAACAGCTGTCCTAAGAAGGGGGGGGGGGCTCTCTAATTTAAACGAGTTCAGGGGAAACAGAAGGCCTGCGAGATATGGAGCGACGGCCAACAAAGCTACAACACACACAAGAAAGGTGATAAGGGATAAAGAACTATATCTAGACAAAAACTTGACAAATTTTAAGAATAAACAACAATTATAATCACAGAAAAAACTATACCAAGCCAGTAACGAAGCAACCTTGCAGCTGAAGTGGCAAACGAGATATTGGTAGCTGACGCTGGGCATTCTGGGATAAGGGTTAGCCTCGAGCCAGTAAATAGCTCTCGAGGTATAGAAGTAGGCCGAGTCAGAGCAGAGGATCGGCTCCAAACCAAACAGCAAGAACGAAGGCGAAATGGGACAATTTAACATGTTACGTTCTTGGCATACTGTTTCATGTTCACTTCCATTAACCTGTGGGTATTGGCTCCCATCCTCGGAACTGATCATGTGCTTTTTTATAGCCTAAGCTTCCTGACTTGAGCTACTCCCTATACCCACAATGCCCCGCTCCCCCAACGTAACACAGATCGATTTTGCCAGAAAGGGCATGGCACCTAAACATGTTTACATTACAGCAGTTACACAACTCTATACTTAAGCAACCTCAGGAGTTCAACATAAGGAATAGAAATTTGAACATTCAACCAGGCTTCCCAAAGACTAGGCTAGGGGGCTGGATCATGGGAAGGTTAATGGAAATGAAGATGGACAACACAGATGGAACATTATGGTAAGAACATAACTTCTTTATCTGATGTTGTCCTCTTCATTTCATTAACCTATGGGACACAGTCGCCAGCTACTAAGATCAAGGGTGGCCCTCATGGAAGGTTATTCCGGAGAAAAGCAGAGCCAAAGGCATTTCTACTCCTGGATATGATGTCTAATTTGTAATGAGTAATAAACGTGTAGGGGTTAGACCAAGCAGCTGCAGGATAAATATCTTCAATTCAAACTCTAGAGCAAAAAATCTGAGAAAGAGCTGTAGACCTTGTGGAGTGGGCCTTCACAGGTCCCGGAAAGGAAATATTTTTGGACGAATAAGTAATATAGTCATTCAACCACCTTGCTAGAGACAATTTGGTAATAAATCTGCCTCTTTTTGTAACTGAAAAGGATACAGACAACTGATTGGACTTCCTAAAGGACTTGGTTCTATATAAATACAACTGAAGCTGTCTATGACCATCAAGCAGATGGAGGGTGCATTCACCTTTCTTTTGATAACTGGGGAAAAAAGATTGGAAGATTGATAGACTGATTAATGTTGTCTTCCTTAGCCACCTTGGATAAAAATGAAGGATTAGTGCACAAGATAGCTATCTCTGTGAAAAATCAAGTACGTAAATTTAGAAGAAAGGGCTTGAAGTTCAGATACTCTTCTTGTAAACTTGATAACTACTAGAGAAAAAGCTTTCCAAGAAAGGAATTCCAAATCCACAGCAGATGCAGGCTCAAAGGCCGGGTGGACCAAAGATTACAAAATGAGAAGTTATGTACCTACCATAACGTTCCATGTTAGTTGTCTTCTCTCGCCTTCTTTCTTGCTGGATGGGTTCGGAGCCGAACCTCGGCTCCGACTCGGCCTATACTAAAGCACGAGAGCTAATTTTACCGGCTCGAGGCAACCCTATATCCCATGATGCTAGGCGGTAACTACCCAGATCTCATTTGGTAGCTGATAAACAATAGCCAATTCAGTCTCCCCACTGAGGTGGAGGAGGAGAAAGAAGAACTCCCCAAAAATCACTATCTAAAGCTGTAACAACCCCAGGACCAACTGTTTGGGCTTGGAATAGTGCAAGATAAGGTCCTTTAGAAGAAGGGAAAAACCTCTCAGTCTGTCCAGGCTAGGGGGATGGTGAGCGGGACGCAAGAAAGAAGGCGAGAGAAGACAACTAACATGGAACGTTATGGTAGGTACATAACTTCTCAATGTTAAGTTGTCAATCTCGCCTTCATTCTTGCTGGATGGGACCGCGTCCCTAGCGCCTTCACCCTGGGTGGCTCATTGGAACAGACTCTTGAGAACGGAGGAACCAAAATTTGCCCTGTTTCTGGAGGCCATGTCCAATTTGTAATGTGTAACAAAGGTATGAGGAGAGGCCCAAGTGGCTGCCGCACAGATGGTGTCTATTGGTATTCTAGCTTGAAAGGCTACTGATGTGGCTAATGCTCTGGCTGAATGGGCTCTTGGCCTAGTAGTCAATTCTTTACCTCTGAGTTGATAAATATAGGTAATCACAGAAGACAGCCCACCTAGACAGGGTCACCTTGGATACCGGAAGGCCCTTTCTGCTTTCTGCATAAGATAAAAATAGTTGATCAGATTTCCTGATTTGTTTAGTTTTGTCCAGATAGTAGCGGAGTTGACGATGAACGTCCAGACAATGTAGTTTTTGCTCCGCCTTGTTTGAATAGTTAGGGAAGAAAACTGGAAGATCAATAGATTGATTTAAATTTGTCTGAGAAGCCACCTTGGGTAAAAAAGACGGGTTAGTTCTTAGAGAAACTCTGTCTTTATGGAGCACTAAATAAGGAGGACGAATGCAGAGGGCATGAAGTTCAGATACTCTCCTAGCAGATGTAATGGCGACTAGGAAGAGTGTCTTCCAGGAAAGTAACTTTAATGAACAGGAGGCCGCAGGTTCAAAGGGAGGGAGAATCAAGGATGCTAAAACTAAGTTTAAATCCCACTGTGGTGGGGGGGTCTTTGATCGGGGGCCTGAGTAAAAAGATACCTCTGAGAAATGCCTTGCAAAGCTTATGGGACATGATACTGGAGTCCGACAAGCCCATGTGAAAATTTGAAATGGCTGCTAGCTTAACTTTTACTGTGGAGGAAGAAGACCCTGAATGAAAGATTTCAGCTAGGAAATCCAAGACCGAGTGTATTGGAGCAGTGAAGGGATCTATGTTTCTAGCCTTTGCCCAAAAGGAAAAATGTTGCCATTTGCTAGCATAGATCCTTCTGGTGGAGGACTTAAGAGAAGCTACAATAATATCCCGGACAGAACTTGAAATCATTGGAAGCCTGGCTAGGGATGGAAGTGGAGCAACCAAGCTGTGAGGTTGAGAGATTGGAGGGATTGGTGCAGCTGCCCTGATTGATGGGCCAAAAGATCTGGCACTGGATCCAGATGCCAAGGCTGCTCCAAAAGATACCGATGCAGGAAAGGGAACCATATCTGTCGAGGCCAATAAGGGGCAATGAGGATCATCTTGGCTCTCAAGGCGGTAGCTTTCTGAATTACCTGTGTGATTAATGGAAAGGGGGGAAAAGCGTATAGAAGTCCCCAAGGCCAATCGTGGACTACAGCGTCTCTGGGGGGATGGCCTGGAAGGGGGAAGAGAGTGAAGAAGCTGAGGCATTTGCTGTTTTGTGGTGTTGCAAAAAGATTGCAGCAAGGAAACCCCCACTTCCGAAAAATTTCGTCCGACACCGATTGCTTGAGAGACCACTCGTGGGGCATGAGAATAGCTCTGCTCAGCCTGTCCGCTATGACGTTGGACTTCCCGGGGATGTGCGTTGCTATCAGAAACTGCTGAGAAGAGATTGCCCATTGCCAGAGTCTGAGTGCTTCTCGACACAGGGGATAGGACTTGGTTCTACCCTGCTTGTTGATATACCATACTACGGACATGTTGTCCGTCTGAATTGCAATAGTCCCCAGGGGAAGAGAGTCTTGGAGGGCTTGCAACGTCAAAAGCACTGCTCTCATCTCCAGGACGTTTATGTGCAAGTGGCATTTGAAGGGTTTCCATGTGCCATGGACTGTCCTACCCTGAAAATGCCCCCCCCCACCCAATCAGGGAGGTGTCCGTTGTGATCGTGGTGACCGGGGGGGGGTAAATGGTCTGCCTTAATGGACTTGAGGGGAGACCATCCACCAAGATAGATGTTTTCTGCAAGATAGAGTTATTAAGATCTTGTGCGTCATAGGGAGCTGTTGGCAGGACCACTGGGAGAAAAGCATCCATTGAAGAAGCCGCACGTAAAAGCGGGCAAGGGGAAGAAGCGTGATGGCTGCCGCCATGAGACCTAATACTTTCAGGACATACCTGGCCTGAATTTTGTTGCTCTGAAGGAGGACGTGAACATGATTTTGAATATCCAAGACCCTCTGCTCTGTTAACTTTGCTGAGAGCTGAACGGTGTCCAAGGTGGTGCCTATGAAGGTAATAGACTGACAAGGTGACAAGGCAGATTTTTCTAAATTTAGAGAGATACCTAGGTCTTTGCAAATGTGAATGGTGTAATCTCTGGCTAGAAGAAGTTGACGCCTGGTGGTGGCAGTGATGAGCCAGTCGTCTAGATATGGAAACACCTGGAATCCTTGACGTCTCAGGTGAGCCGTAACCGCGGCCATACATTTGGTGAACACTCAGGGGGCTGTAGTGAGACCAAAGGGCAGGGCTCTGAACTGGAAGTGACTGGCTCCCAGTCGGAAGCGGAGAAACCTTCTGAAGCGACTGTGCATTTTGATGTGATAGTATGCATCCTGAAGGTCCACTGAGCACATCCAATTGTCCTTGCCCAGAAGGGGCAAAATGGACTGAAGCGTGACCATCCGGAACCTCGTTCTTTATACAAACTTGTTTAGTTTGCTGAGATCCAATATTGGCCTCCAGTCCCGGTTTTTTTTGGTACCAAAAAGAACTTTGAGTAGATTCCGGATCCTATTTGGTCTGCTGGGACTGGCTGGATGGCTCTCTTTTTTAGCAGTTTTAATATTTCTAGTGCTACTTGTTCCCTTAGACTGGGTGGAACATCTGGAAGAGACCCCATTTGAATCGTTGGGGTTTGGATAAAAAGAATTTTGTAACCCTCGGATATGATCGACTGCACCCATTTGTCTTGAGTGAGGGAGAGCCAGGCTTGTGGGTACAGCGATAATCTTCCCCCGACTGTCCACCTTTGGAGGCAGCGCCTGAGGGATGCTGGAAGGGTTTTATCAGAGCGGGTTTCTCTGCTACCCTGATTCTGCGGACCCCCTCTGCCTCTTGGACGGTGTCTATTGTTGTTGTTTTCCCCTCTGCCTCTGGGGATGAACTGACCTCTTGCGTCAGGCGTGACTCCTTGTGATTTGCGGAACCACATTTTTCCACCCTTTTGACCCTTAGGATATGGTCTAGATGGGGTTGAAAAACAGACTCCTACGGCAGAAAGAGTCTTGCCATCTTGTTCGCATCTGGTCAAAGCATCTTTCACTTGAGGTCCAAACAACGCAGAACCATTAAAGGGGGAGTTAGTGAAAGACGCCTTGAAGGGGTCTGCAAAGTTGCAAAGCCGCATCCAGGCGTGACGCCTCAAAGCCACACCTGTGCCTGCTGCCCTACTCGCCCCATCGGCTGCATACGAAATAAGCAGCATGGAGGAGTTGACAATGGAATTCAGGGTTCCTAGCTGTGAGTTAATTTTGTCCTGAGACCCAGCAGCTGAAGGATCCTGTAGGACCTCACCCAGTTCTTTAAGAATGTCTCTTTGAAGACGGGTGAAGTGGCATAAGTAATTCAGCGACCGCATGGCAAAGGTCGCTGACAAGAACATCCGCTTGCCGTACCGATCCATTGTCCTAGATTCCTTATTAGGTGGATGGATAGGCACTGAAGGATCAGCCAGTTCCTTCTTAGTGGCTGCCGCCACCACCATGGCATCAACTGGGACACCTTTAGATAAAAATTTCTTATCAGAAGGGGCTGTTATAAATTTGGAAGGCCACCGTGGGGTGGGTTCCAGCGAATCAGGGGCCGTCCACGCCTTCCGTGCCACCACTTCCATAAGGGGGTCAAAGGGCGGAGACACCCAGGAGGTGGAAGGTCGAGAACCAAAAGCCTCCAGGTAAACTGACCAGTTCCCCCTCTGTTTAAGGATTTCAAGGATGTCAGAGAAAGAGACATCCTCGGAGGGGGACCTTGGGGATCCTTCCGACTCATCCAAGTCAGTATCAGATGTGACAGACTCAGGGGAGTCCACATGCTTCCTCTTACATGTCCTCTTACGCGGGGGTTCACCTGATGGATCAGGAGAAACCTCGGAAGAGGAGGATATTTCCAATGGGGAAACCTGAGACATTGGATCTCTGTGGCCAGGGGCGAGAGAGTGGGAAGAGAACTCAGCAGGCACTACAGTGGGAGGAGCTGATGGAGCTGACCGTAGGGCTGGCACTGGGGCCAGTACACTCCTCATGACCTCGAAGGCTCCCCTATCAGGCAGGCTAGAGAGCTCCCGCTCCGAAGAGCTAGGAACCCCAGCCGGCACAGACAGGGACGGCTCCGAAGCCGATGTCGGGGCCGAGCTCACCAGCACCGACACTCCGAGAGGGAGAACAGGGTCGGACAAGGGTCAGATGTCACTCACTCGGAGACGGCGAGTGAGTCCAAGCGCCCGGATCCCTCCAAGGATGGCACCATGGACGAGATAGGACCAGACGATGGAGCCGAAGGGGGAGGTATCGGCTCTGACGTCACAACGGTCACGGCTCCGAGGATCTCCGGCTCCAAACACTGGGGCAGAGTCGAAGGAGGAATAGTATGTTGTATGGACGTAGCCGCTGTCTGATGAGACGGGCTGTGAAGCATTTGGGCCAGTGCCTGAGACTTTAATAGACTGCTTACCACCCTCTCAAAGTCATGGTCGGAAAGCCTGGAAGACCAAGAGGAATGGCTCCGATGGTTCCGCTCCAAGAGTAAAGGTGACCTCGGAGCCAAATGGATAGATTCCAGAGATGGAGATCTGGACCTTTTGCGTGTGGAGGGCATCAAGGTTGATGGAGCCGATGGAGCCGTAGACACGTCTGCTCCAGCCGGAGCCGACTTTGAAGATAGAGTCTTAGAGGTATCGGCTCCGGCCGGAGCTGATAGTGTCGCAGAAGGTGAGCCACCATCTGAAGGCTTAGAGCTCAGAGCCGACGGTTTAGGTGGCTTCGAAGGCTTCCCCCGGCACAGACTTAGGCGGGGAACCTTCGGGCTTTAATAAGGATCAACTTTTTCCTGCGCTCCTGCAGGACTCTTGGACTGAATGCATGGCACACCGAGCAAGAGTCCTGCAGGTGCAGGGGTCCCAGGCAATAAACACAAGAAGTGTGACCGTCTGTCAGAGACATCTTCTGACAGCACGAGTCACACTTCTTGAAGCCTGAGTCTCCTTCGACATATTCTTGTCGAAAGGAAAACAATTGTAAAGATAGAAGAAAAACACACACACACTCCAACAAATAGGGATACAGGGATACTAAAGGTACACTCACACAGCTAAGAATCCCTGTGAGGGAACTAAGAATAAAACGGAAGGGCCTAAGGCCTAACCTAGGGTGGGGAGTATGACTGGGATAAGGGATAAAAATAGGAACCAAAAATTTAAAATAACCAAAAAACTAGCCTATTTAGAAATTATATATTACTATACTAGGGGAAAACTAAGTAGAAGATTAAGATTTTACTGAAAATTATTCACTAACCTGTGAGCCGGTAAAAAGAGCACCTCGCTAGCGAAAGCGGCAAACGAGATCTAGGTAGTTACCGCCTAGCATCATGGGATATAGGGTTGCCTCAAGCCGGTAAAATTAGCTCTCGAGCTTTAGTATAGGCCGAGTCGGAGCCGAGGTTCGGCTCCGAACCCATCCAGCAAGAACGAAGGCGAGATTGACAACTTAACATTCACTGTTAGATCCCATGGTGGAGTAGGAACGTTCAATGTAGGCCGGAACAGGAAAATGCCCCTGACAAAAGCTTTACCAAGCTTAGAAGAAGCAAGGGATAAGGAATCAAAGTCAAAATGAAAATTGAATATGACTACTAACTGGACTGACAGTAGAATAATTACCTCCATCACCAAAAAGGGAAGCCAAAAAGTGAAGTACAACCACCACTGGTGCTGTGAAATAATCTATCCATCTTTGTTCAGCCCAATCAGAAAATCTTTTCCACTTGCTTTTATAAATCTTACTTGTTGAAGACCTCTGTGAGGAGACCAAAATAACTTGAATGGGGGAAGTAAGCCTGGGATATCTTGCCATCATTGGAAGTGGAGAAACCATGCGATTAGCTTCAGGGCCTGTAAGTCCAAATGGGGATGCCCTGATGGGTGAGACAGCAGATCAAGGACCGAATCCATCTTAATCAGTGGTCAAACCAGATGAGACCAAAGGAAGGTGAACAAGGTGTGTTGAGGCCAAAAGGGAGCAATGAGGATTACTTTGCTCTGCAACCTGAAGGCTTTCTGTAAGAACCCGGGAATAAGTGCTATAGCAGAAAAGGCATAGGGAAGATCGGAGGGCCAAGTATGGACAAGACCGCCCCTTGGTGACTGTCCCTGCGGAACGATCAAGGAAAAGTACCTGCTGCATTTGCTGTTGAAAGAGGATGTAAACAAACTGCAGCAGGGGAGACCCCATTTGTTGAAGATTATGTCTGCCACTGACTGATTCAGGGGCAACTCAGGAGGAATCAGTAATACTCGACTGAGCCAATCTGCTAATATGTTTGACTCCCCTGGAATGTATGTTGCTACAAGAAAGTGGTTGGTTGAGATCACCCACTGCCAAACCCTCCTGCTTCTTGACATAGGGGGTACGACTTGGTTCTTACCCGTTTCTTTATGTGCCAAACTACTGACATGTCAGTTTGAACTGCAATAGTCCCAAGAGGTAGAAAGCTGTCGAGTTCTTGCAATGCTAGAATAACTGCTCTCATCTCCAGTAAACTGATATGCAACTTGGTCTCCTGGGACGTCCACGTGCCTTGGACTGTTCGATCCAGAAAATGTCCCATACCCCCACAGCTGGAGGAATCCGTGATCAATGTGGTGTTTGGGGATGGAAGAAAAATGGACGTCCCTGAGTAACATCTGTGGAGTGAAGCCACCAAAGCACAGATTCCTTGCACACTGATGACAGTTTTATGGGAAGACTGAGAGGATTCCTGAGTAGTGACCACTGAACTTCTAGCGTCCACTACAACACCCTCATGTGAAAATGAGCCCTCGTAGGAGAGTTATCGTGGCCACCACTGAACCCAATAACCTGAAAATTAAACTGGCTGGAGGCTGAGATATGGTAAGAATTTGTCTGATATGATTTCGTAGGATCAGAAGTCTTAGCGATTTTCCATGGAGCTTCACTGGCCAAGGGAAAAGATCTGACTGGGGACCACTTTTTCTCTTTGTTTTTGGAGGGGGCTTGAGCCCCTGAAGTAGGAGAAGTCACAGAGGAGGAAGAGGGTAAAAGGCCATTCGGAATAAGCTTATTCCTGCCATCAATAATGGTGCACTGGATGACATCCGAAAGAAGGATGTTATGCCCACACAGTACACAATTTTAAACCCAACAGTTTTTTCGGACATAATGAAAGGGAAGAAAGAGGGCGAAATCCTAGGAAAGGACATTTTTTTTTTTAAATAGAAGGCAAGACAAAAGTCAGGAGCAGAAGGAACTGTAAAAGGGAATAAGAGGACCAAACAAGGATTCTATAAATTAGAAAAGAAGGGCAGGGAAATAAGAAAATATGCAATATAAAGAAAACTTACAAGAAAAATTGTGAAATCACTCACAAAAACACCTAAAAGAGCTCAGACAATCACAATATCGATACTGACAAAAACTTGGCAAACAAGATCTGAGGGGATGACAAAAAAGCAGGCCATTATATGTAGGGGAGGAGCTCAGATTTCTGAATCCTAGATCTATAGTGTAAGGGCGCGTCAGATCCGAACTCACAGATTGAAGATCAAGTGAAAACAACTTCAGATCAATAGTTCCATGTGGTCTTATCCAGGTCTGGTTCAACATGAGGGTTGTCAATCCTTTTGGATCTGACCTCGGCACCTTATACCAAAGTAATGGATCTTAGAGCTCTGACTTCTCCTCTACCCCCAATTCCCCTCTCCTGCCTGAATTACCTCACAGTGAGTTTGCTGGATGACCCCAATTTGGTAATAACTCATGTTGAAAAAATAAAGGGAAAAATATAAGCCAAGAGGTTCAAAGGGTCGGATATGTTCCACAGAAGATCTGTTCGATCCCTAGAAAGAAAAGTAACAATTTGGCAGGGAGAAGGGAGGGAGATGAACTAAAGCGAAATGAGACATCATAGCTCTAGCCTTATGGTAAGTACATAACTTTTGTATCTGATATTGTGTAATTTTCATCTGATTCAACATGTGGGACAGATTCCCAAGCCAGCAGACAGGGACCTGGGTGGACTCACAAAAGGCCATTCCTGAGTATGGCAGAGCCAAACGATTTGTAAATTCTAGGCTGCACATCTAACTTATAATAAGATACGAAAGTACGAGTTGAAGCCCAAGTTGCTGGAGTGCATATATCACGGATAGATACTTTTACTGTAAATGTTGTTGAAGTTGCTATTGCCCTAGTAGAATGAGCCTTAGGCTTCAACTGTAACGACAAGCCTCTTGACTTAACATATGAAATACAGTCCACTAACCATTTTTATACAGTTACTTTAAACACTGATTGACCAAGCTTTGTCTTGAAGAAAGACATATACAGCTGATATGATTTTTCTGAAACTTAGCACAAAGGAGGTAGAACTTGAGTTGTCTATGAAAATCTAAGATATGCCAAGTATTATTCTCCTTTGTTAGTAAAATGTTTGGAAAGAAGACTGGCAAATCAATCCTGTTGGTTCAAGTTAGATTCCGGTGCTACTCTGATAAGAAATGAAGGGTTGGTTCTCAGTGACACTGTTCTTCTGAAAAATAAGGAAAGGATATTTGCAACAGAGTGCCGGTAATTTTAACACACGTTTTGCAGATGCAATGGCAACAACAAAAAGCAGGTTTCCGTGACAGAAACATTAGATCTACAGATGCTGCTGGTTCAAAGGGTTTTTGGGTTAGTGACTGCAGTAAAACAGTAATTTCCTGGGGAGGGATCAGATCACAAACTGGGGGGGGGGGGTCTCAATAAACAGGTTCCTCTAAGGAAGGCTTTCAACACATTGAGAGAAGCAACATCTGAATTACTGTGTCTTATGTGAAAATCTGAAACGGTGGCTAATTGGACATTAATTACACAGTAACTTGAGCCAGCCCTGAATACTTGCGATAGAAACTCCAAAAGTTTAGGTAAAGGTGACGAAAAGCGGTCTAGTCCCTTTGAAGAGGCCCAAATAGAAAAAAGCTTCCACTGATTTTGTAAATCTTACTGTTCACGTCCTTTTGAGAATAAGATATATGAAATGAACTACCAGTCTAGCAAATCTGGCAATTGCTAAAATTGGAGAAACCATGTGGTCAGTTTTAGAGCCTTGAGACCTGGTAGACATAGCCTGGATGGGTGACTGAGGAGATCTGGAAATGGATCCAAACCCATGGTGGGTGTTCCAGATTAGGCCAAAGAAAGGGGAACCATATATGCAGAGACCAGAAGGGAGCAATGAGGATTACCCTAGTCTTCCACTCCACAGCTTTCTCAATGAACTTATTGATGAGGGCAACTGTTGGAAAGGCAAAAATGAAACCAGTGGGACAAAATTTGCCTACAGCATCTCTAGGTGACTGTGTGGAGGAATGAGGGCAAAATTACTTCTGCATTTGTGGTTGATGTACAAAGCAAAAAAGTTGATGCAAGACTGAACCCAGTGACTGAAAATCTCTACTGCCACTGTTCTGATGAGGGACCACTCTTGAGGCAACAGAATAGCTTTGCTCAATTTATCAACCAGAATACTGGACATCCCAGCTATCTGTATTGCTACCAGAAAGCAGTTTGTAGACATCTCCCACTACCAATCTCTCATGGCTTCCTGGCAAAGAGGACACAACTATGTTCCACCTTGTTTGTTGATATACCAAATTACTGACATGTTGTCCAAGAGGACGGTGATCACATCCTTCAAGGAAGAGGTCCTGAAATGCCTGAAACATTTGGAGGACCACCCTCAACACCAAGACATTGATGTAAAATGTGGCTTCTATAGACAACACAACTGCCTTCTCTTCAAAATATCACCACCCCCACCAGAAAAGGGAAGCATCCATGGTTACTGTGGCTTTGGCAGCGGGGGTGGGGGGAGGTCTGTCCTGAAAACTGTACTGGATGAAATTCCTCATTGAATATTGTCTCTGCAGACTTGAGTAAGGCAAATCCTATTATCAAGAGGATGTAGCTTTTGCGACAATTGTACACCTACTGTCCACTTTAGAACTCTCTCACGGTATCTGGACAAAGGAACTAGAGTTACAGAGGAAGCCAGTAGTCAAACAAAAAAATAAAATAAAATAAAATTTGCCGAATGAGGCAAGCTTGGGGATGAGGATGTTTCACCACTTGAAGGGCTACAGAATTTAAGGATCTGACTCTTGCCAGGGGAAGTTTTGCTATCTGATGTGCTGTGTCTATTTTGCAGGCTATGAATTCTATGGTCTGAGAAGGCAATAGTTTGTTTTTGTTGAAGTTTACTGAAATCCCCAAATGAACTGCGAGAGACAGAAGGAATGACTGATGTTACAGAAGTAGATTCCTGGAAGAAGCAGTTAGCAACTGATCCAAATACAGGAAGACCTGGATTGCTTGTAGCCCAAGGTAAACTGTGGAGGTTGCCATTATCTTGGAGAACACCCGGGGGGGGGGGGGGATTAGGGGGACTTTGCTGAGACCGAATGGTAGCACTCTGAACTGATAGTGACTGGCTTCCAGCCGAAATTACGAAATTTCCTGGACTGCTGCTGGATCTTGATATGATAGCAGGCAGCCTGAAAAATTGACAGAACACATCAACTCGTCCTTCCTCAGCTGCGGTAAGATGGACTGTACTGTGACCATCCGAAACTGACTGTTTATAAATTTATACTGCAATGGAATAAATTGTAAAACAAATACGGTGCAGTGGAGTAGTGGTTTCTGTTGTCACCTCACAGCAAGAGGTTCTCTGGTTCGATTATCAGTTGGGATGCCTTCTGTGCAGAGTCTGAATTTTCTCCCAGAGTTCGCATGCTCGGTTTTATCCGAGTGCTCCAGTTTCCTGCCATGTTACAAAGACATGCATCTGGAGAGTTTCTCCCCACACCTCTGCTGAAAATTGGCTTGTTCCAAGTTGGACATTCCCAGTGAACAAATGTTATACAAATAAAAATTATACAAAGTGCGAAGATCCATTATTGGTCTGAGGTACCCTGTCTTTTTTGGACCTAAAAACAAGGCTGAGTAGACTCCAGATGCCTGTTTGATTTGGGGGACCAGGTGGATGACTCAAGTCCAGCAACCTTGAAATACCGGTTGTTGCAGATTCCAACTGACTGGATGGAGTATCAGGAACTTTTTGTTTTGCCTTTGGGGAAACTAAAAAGGGTGTTGTATAACCTCTAGTAATGATCCATAACGCACAGTAATCTGAAGACATATTTTGCCAGGCACGAGGGTGTAAGCAGAAGCATCCTCCAACTGCATCCAGAGTGCAGTAGTCTGACAAGTGTTCAGGGATGCTAATACTGTTTCTCTGTGAAAGCTCCATGGAAACAGTTCTGTGGACCGCCTCTGCCCCATGGGCAATGTCCCATGAATTTTTCTCTGCCGCTGGAAAGCCTGTCTCCAAGACTGCCCTGATGAAAACTGTGTGTTGTACTGAATAACGTTTTTCTCCCTTCTCTGATTCCTGTAACAGGATTTTTGATGAGGTGAAAACAGGATTCCTATGGTAAAGTCTTACCGTCTTGTTCATTCTTGTAAGTGTTTCCTTTACTTTTGTTCCAAATAAGGTGGAACAGTTGGAAGAACATTATGAAGGACGTCTTAAAGCCTTCTGTGAAATCGCAGAGCTGCATCCACACCTGACACAGCATGGTAATATCTAAGCTAGCTGCCCATGCTGTGCTATCTGCTGCATTAGCTAGCAGTCTCATGGCCATATTCAAGGAATACTGTAGGGTAAAAAACTGGGTGCCCACGGTTTTTTGGATATTGGAGAGGAAGTCGCCCACAAGGAAATTTAAAAATTCATTGATCAAATCCTGCTGGAATTGATTCGCTCAGAAGGGAAACATCACTGAAGCTTAAGTCTGTTTTCCCAGACAATCCAATGCTGTGGACTCCCTGTTAGGGGAATGAACAGAAGAACTTTCTTCAGACAGTTCCTTTTTTGTAAAGAAAATTTGACCAAAATCAAAATGTAGAGCACACCACAACATTGATTCCTGGAAAGTTTTTAGCATTCAATCTCAATTGCCACCTTGTCTCACACACCTCAAGGGCAATTTTATACTTACCACCCCTTAAGTTCTCTTTAACCCTATGAATAATAAAAGACAGAAGTCTTTTAAAATTAGAACACTGTACTGAGTGATTGTACAATGCACTACTGTTTTTCTTTCCAGGGATCAATGATACTACTTCTATTGTGCCACTTCTGAAGCAGAAATCACTGATTATTTAGACTACAGGAGGAAGTTAAAATACACCATACTCATTAGTGCACCTTATGTTAGTTTAACTTTTGGGTATTCAAGTTTTGGGGATGTTTGTGTGTGATTTTAAAGTTTTTCATAAAATATTCTACATTGATTTTCTACATTTTTTATGTTATGGTCCAATTGGTTTGTGTGATGTCATTAAGTTTTTGATATTTAAAAAGAAGTGATGTTTCAATTAACGACTGATGGAGCCTGAGATGTGCAGGTGAAAATGCTTAGTCGTTTTTGGTGGAATAAAGCAGCGTTTCCTGCATCATCGTTGTGGTGTGCTCTACATTTTGATTTTGGTCAAATTTTCTTTGGAATTGTTTCCCACCCCGTGTGAGGTGGTTAGACCGAGTTCCTTTTTTGTGGCTGCTGCTACAACCATGGCATCTACAGGAGGACCCTTGGCCCAATGTTTTCTGTCTTTGGGGACTACTAAAATGTTTTCCAGCTTTTTCAGAACAGGCTCTGACACATCAGGTTCCTTCCAGGTCTTCTGAGTTATGAGGTCAACTAATGCATCAGGAAGTGGGACCACCTAGTATGTTCAAGGGTCAAGCCCAAAAGCTTTGAGAAACACCAACTCATCAGAAGGCGACTTTTCGGTGGACTAATTCTAAGATGTCTCCAAAGTTGATGTCTTCGGGGGGGGGGGCCTTGGGGAGCCTTCTCTCCCATCTAAGTCGCTGTTTTCTATGACTGACTCAGGAGAGGAATCTGTATGCTTCCTCCTGCGATTCTTCTTCTAGAAAATATGCCTTGGGACTTCTGAAGTAGTCACTTAGGAGTCAGAACTGGAGCTTGAATATAGAGTAGCCTCAAAGGTAACTGGATACATCTGTCCCTGATGATCAGGATGACAAGAGGTAGCAGGCTTCAGCAGGAGTCTGGATGGATCAGAACTTTGTGAACATACCAGTCATCTTGATCCAGCAAAGGCCCTCTCCACAGCTTCAAAAACCTATCTATTTTGATACAATAGTACGTGTCCTGGAAATTTACAAAGCACATCCAGTCATCCTTGCACAGCAGCGGCAGAATAGACTGCACCATAACCATAGGAAACTTAGTCTTCCATACAAATAGATTCAGACTGCTCAAATCCAAAATGGGTCGAAGGTTCCCTGTCTTCTCTGGTACCACAAAGAAGCGTTATAAGTCCTGCATCCTTGCTGTTCGGTGGGGACCTACTGGATGACTTCTATTTACAAGTTTTTAACTTCTAGATGGGCGCGCTCTTTCTGACTGGGTGGCATACCAGGGAGACACCTGTTGGAACTGGGAGGAGGAAGGGAAAAGGGAATATAATAACCACTGGAAATTATATTTAACACCCAAGTGTCACTTATGTTTGCCCAGGTTTCTGAGTGTGAAGAAAGGCACACCTCTTAAAACCAGAGGGCTTTTCTGGCTTGTCAGACATGCTGGCTAGCACTCACACACTCTACAAGCAAGCAGTACTACATTAATTAAAACAAAATACTGGGAAAGTTTTTTTTTTTTTTCCCAGGAAAGAAGACAAAGATTAAAGAATGGAGGGGTTAGAAGAAAGGTGGAAAGAAACCCTAATGCCGGCGTCAACTACCAGCAGAAAAAGGCTAAAATGGGAGGGGAGGCTAACAACAGAAGTACAGAAAAAACTAACAAAGAGCCAGAAAAACTACTAGAAAAAAATACTACTTATCTGAAAGAGGCTCAGAAATCACATCTGTCCTGGAAGCTGGCAAATGAAATCTGGGGGATTGAAAAAAGTGAGGTATTATGGGAGTGGAAGGAGTTTGAGACGAATTATATGTAGCTGGAAGAATTGGCAAAGTCAGAGATGAGGATGGATCTGAAGAACCATTCGTCATGCATAGTAAAATGGACATCAGGTCAGTTGGCTTTACCTGCAGGTGATATTATTTTGCACCTGGTGGAACCAGAAAAGTACACCTCCATACTGAGGAATATTGTGAGTCAGTTGCATCTTTTTTCTGGAAATAAAATTAATAAAGATAAAACAAAGGGTACAGCTAAAAGTTAAGTACCCACACAGGTTCATAGGTAGATACTAGGCTATCTGCCCTAGGGCATTTATAAGCCTAGCCAGAGTGTATTTGGCTTCCGCCTCCCTATTAGATTAGCCTACTGTGCCTCTGTAAAGTAAGTCACAGAAGGTACCCTTTTAAGATTAGTTTACTGTGCCTCTGTCTAGCAGGGACACAGAAGAGATCCCAGGGGTGAATTTGCAATTTCCCATCCACGTGTCCAGATTTTGCTTGAAGAGGGTCAGCGAGGGGCTATGTCTAACATGAACTGGGATTCTATTCTAGAGTGAGGGGAGCCTCTGGGAAATGAATCTGTCCCTCCAGCATGTCCTATTTATTTTTGTGCTGAGGTTTAGGTCCCTGGAGCGTGTAGCTCTAAGGGACTTGGATTTTTTGAGGTGGAGCATGTCCATTAAAATCTGGGTTTGACATGGCTTTGTACGTCAGGCATAGATCGCCTCTGAGTAGGCAGTAAGCAACTGAGTACAGCTGGAGTTTCTTTAGTCGAGCTGCATAGGACATCTGTCTGTAGCCCATGATCCTCTTGGTGAGGTACTTTTGGGGTCTCTCCAGTTGCTGCAGGTGTCGGGTAAGGTACATCCCAGAAGGGGCATTGTATTCAATTATGGGCCTGATGAGTGACGAGTAGAGGGGCACAATGACCTCTCTATCTAGATGCGAACCCTTTCGTGATAAGGTGGGCTATATAGAAGGTCTTTCTAACCACTTTGGCAACGTGATTATCAAAGGAGAGATTACTATCTACATTGGTCCCTAAATCTGTAATTACTTCTTCCGTACTTAATGGATTACCACCTATGTGGTAATTTGTGGGCACCTTGTTTTTCCCAAAGGGGATGACTATGCACTTTTTAGCATTTAGCTTGAGGCCGTGGCTCTGGCACCAAGCATCCGTCTCTGTGAGACCCTCTTCGAGGATGCTTGTGTCAGCTGGAGATTCGATTATGGCCCCCAGTTTGCAGTAATCTGCAAACTTTGTCAGCCATAATCCCCCCCGTGTTAGCCTGAACCACAGAGAAGTATATACTGAACAAGAGAGGTCACAGAACTGAGCCCTGTGGGATGCCACTTGTAACTGGTTTGGATTCGGACATGGCACCTGCGATTCTGACCATGTGGGTTCTATCTCTGAGCCAGCTGCAACCCATCTTGTGGTATAGGGGTTGATATTTAAGCTGGTAAGCTTATTTATGATGCCCAAGTGGGGTATGTGTCGAAGGCTTTTGCGTGGTCCAGGTAGGCTGTGTGGACTACCTTGCCCTCATCAATGGCTTTGGTAACTGTTTCAAAGAAATCAACTAGGTTTAAGAGGCAAGATCTGCCCTTAACAAAGCCGAATTGGGTAGGGTCCAGTGTCTGGAGGCTCCCAATGCCTTTGTTTATGAGTTCCATGATAATACGCTCCATAGCTTTACAGACCAGACTACTCAGGCTTATGGGGCGATAGTTTCCAGGGACTGTTGTGGCACCACCTTTGTGGAGTGGGACCACTGTAGCTGTACGCCATTCTTTGAGTACATATCCTGTAGTAAGGCTAAGTTTGAACTGTGACAATGTGAGGGTTCAGTTCTTCTTGGAACTCGTGTAAGACACAGCCTGGGACACCGTCCGGTCCCATAGATGCTGTGTTTTTTGCTTTGGAGAGGGCAGCTTTCACCTGTGCATCTGTGATGTCAGGGAGGTTACATTCAGTTGGGATAGGCATTTGCTCCTTTGGGGGAGAAGTTTGCGCTGAATCTGTCTGCCAGGATGTTGGCTATGTCTGTAGGTTCGGTATATTTTGTACCGTTATGCAACAATTCAGAGCATATCTGGGAGTTTCCGCCCATGTTCCTGACATAACTAAAGAAGGCCTTGTGATTATCTTTAGTGTCTAGGGCAATTTTTCTTTCGAAATTGGCCTTTGATGATTTTATGAGGGATCGAAGTTTCTTGCTGATACTGATCAGAGATGCCTTCCATTTTTGGGATTTTGCTCTGTCATGTAGTAGCTTCCTCCTTCTGTTGTATAGCTTATTTATGGCCGGGGTCCACCAGACCGGTCTCCTGTTTTTGGAGGAGTGAGTCTTGGTTTTATTTGGGATAGCATGATCCATGCATTCCTGCAGGTGCTCATAGAATGCATTTGTAAAGGATTCTGCAGATTGGGCTGTATTATCCTCTGGCCCAGGGGCTTTGAAGGATTCCACCTCAGTCTTGAGAAGTGCAAAGCTGGCTTTTGAGAAATTCTTTACAGTGATTTCCTTGGCTGGGGATGGGGACGGGATATGGATGTCCAGGGAAATTTGTTTATGGTCTGATCTTACCAATGAGGGGTTTACCTCTGGTGTGGAACATAGAGCCCCCATGTTGGTGATGACCAGGTCCAATATGTTGTTCCATCTTGTGGGAGTGGTGACCAGTTGTTCCATTGCATTAGAGTTTAAAATTCAAGGAACCGTTGGGCGAGGGTATTTGGGCTTGAGTAGTTCCCAGTCAATGTTTGGGTAGTTGAAGTCACCCAATAACATAGCGTTTGGAGAGACCTTCATATTCTCCAGTGTTCTCAGGAATGCCAAGTGGTGTTCCTGTAATAGGGAGGGTGTTCTGTAGCAGGCTACAAACTGAAAGGCAGTTTTGTCCGCTGTTAGTTGCACATGGATGGTTCCTGATGCTTCGTGCAGTGCCACTAACCTGGAGGTGTAGGTATCTTTGATGAATATAGATACTCCCCCTACTTTTGTGCTTTGGTCCGAGTTTTGGGGCTGAAACGCATGGCATGAGTTATAACTTGGTAGTGCTGGGGTGCTCTCAGGAGCCTTGAACCAGGTTTCTGTTACTGCACAAACATCGATTTTCTCCATACTGAGGAGAGCCTCGAGTGTGTGCATCTTGAGGTTTAGACTTCTGGCATTGAGTAGCATTACCTTTAGTTTTTTTTATCCTTGGGTTGTCTATGGAGGTGGGTTTGTTCTTTGAGCCTTGCCTAAAAAAGGCACTATGGGGGTGGCAAGAGCCTTGGCCAGTATACGAAAGCCTAAGGGTGACAGGTGCAAGCCGTCCCTAGCGAAGCAACGTGGCTTGTCAAGCATGTCATCCCAGGCTGACAGACACTGGATCCCCTTTGAATGACACCAATACTTTAGCCAACTGTTGAAACTGATCATTTTGTCTTTATACTGTAGCATCATTCTTGGTGAGGGCAAGATGCTACTCAAGGTCAGGGTCATACCAGCCTGGGCTACATGGTCAGACAGCTCCTCTAGGTCACTTTTCATGTAGTCCAGGGAGGTATGTCTCAGGTCATTCACACCAGCATGGACAATGATGGAGTCATACTTGTATTTGCTTTGGAGTGACCTGAGTGCTTGCATTATGTGGCGGATCCTGGCACCCGACAAGCAGCTTACAGTGACCGTCTCCTTGTTCAGTCTGGTGAGCGGGACGTCAGTGTGCCGGACAATAGAGTCCCCTATAACAAGTGTATTTGGTGTGTTGTTTGGCCTTAAGGGCTGTGACTGTGAGGCACACTGATTTTGTGAGATATGTGATTCATGGGTATTGTTCAGGGGTGGCTGTTACTTGGATAGCTGCTTAGGAGTTCTTTCCTGTTTAGGCATATTTTTATTTAGAGCCTCCGAGTATGTTTTTGTGCATTTATGTGTTGGGTATGCAAATGCAATAGGTCTGTGTGAGACTGGATTTGTGGTGCGGGTGGTTACCTTTTCCTCCTGACTGACTGTGCCAGTCTTGGGTTGAGAGAGCTCTGCCTCCAGTTTGGCTGTGTAACTGCATCTCTCACATGTATTAGAGTTTATTGGAAGGAGAAGAGGGTTGTCTGTATACATAAGGCAATTGTAACATTGCCTCAAAATTCCCAGATTCACCAGCTGGACTGGAGAGTAACCTTGAAACTGACCCTTGGACATACCAGATTAGTATAGGGAACTGTTTTTTTACTGATCAGATTAGGGAAGGGAACTGATTTTTCACTTGATCAGGAAGGACCAATCGGGAGCCTAATACTTATGAGAAGTCAAGGAGGGTGTAGTGCTTTAGTTAGTGTTTCCTTATAAGAGCTGAACAAGTGCAGGTCTTTAGAAAGAGAATAGAGTGATTACTTTGAGTGTTTGAACAGTTCTAAGAGAAAAAGTGAAGAGCAGACTTTGTGGAGCCTGGAATAGTTTAAACCTGTTTAGGTGACGCTGCTCAGTGCGCAAAATCGCACAAAAAGAGAGTTGTAGCGTTTTAAGAGAGAGAGAGAGAGATCAAGGAGTTTAGAACTGACCCAAAATGGCCAATAAAACTACAGCTTCTAGGTAGTAACCACTCCTCCAGGGACAGACAGGCTGTTCAGTGTTAACCACTCCCACTGGTGAACACAGAGTCACTTAGGCATGTGAATTAGTTTAACAATACCCATATTTATGAGGACATAATAAAATAAGTTGTGTACTCAACATAACATTCCATTTGTGTTGCCCATTTTCATTCTTCCTCAATTGATGGGTTCGGATCAGAGACTCTAATTCAACTCTGCCACTTCTTCCAGGGCATAGGATCCTAGAACTCTTCAGCTCCTCCCTTAACCCATAATGCCTCTCCAACGTAACATATCTCAGATCAAGTTTGCTACCCCTAAATATTATAATACAAAGGCAAAACATGAAAAGGGGAGATGGAACTCAATGAACAGAGGATCCTTTTAATACTCTTTGATCTCTCTGGAAGAAAATAAAGGTGGGGGTAGGAGGGTGGGGAGTTGAGGAAGAATGAAAATGGATAACATAGACGGAACTTTATGGTGAGTATGTAACTTTTTAAACTGATGTTATCATCTTCATTCATTCCTCAACTGATGGGACAAAGTCCCCTGCTATCACAACTCCGGTAGGACCCTAAGGAACGGCATTTTGGAGCATCAGAGCCAATGGCTGCTCTGCCCCTAGAGACCAGATCCAGTTTCTAATTACCAATAAAGGTAGGAGGATTAGCCCATGTGGCACTGCACAAATATCATCAAAGAATGGTGTAGATGAAGAATAAGAAAACGACAATAGGAGGTTTTGGTAAAGGCAAACCCAGTTTTCCATAGATAAAAGTAATACGATCAGTCAAGCTTTTGGCCAAAATAACTTTAGATACTGGGTTGCCTAATATGGTAGCAGGAAAGGAAACAAACTGTTCAGATTTTCTTCTGTCTTTGGTTCTATGAAGGTAGAAACAAAGTCCTCTATGTACATCCAACAGATGTAACATATTTTATTATTTATTTATTTTACATTTGTTAACCGGGCTAGTCTAGCTGGATACATATCCTTTTTCAGTAGAGGCCCGAGGAGAAAAGCTCCAACATAATGGTTAAAACAAGTTGAAAATACAAGTTATAAAAAATACAAGTTCTAAAAAAAGGGTACATGTTACATTTACAAGATGAGAAAAAATTTCATAGATGTTATATAAAACAAAAACAGCAGGTAATACATAGCAGTGATTTCTTATATACTAATAGTATATAGACTAGTTCAAGAATCACCCGTTTAGAATTAGGGTTGAGAGATTTTAAAGATCTGCATAGGGAACATGGACTAAGGAGATATGGGACTAGATGGGTTTGATATGTGTAGTTAGTCAGGTTCAGGGCATGGGCATAGCCATTGTGTCTTGAGATATTCTTTCAGGTTGTTTAGGTTGTAATTCTAAGGTAGTTTGGCAGGGAGTTCCACGGCTTGCCAATGGAGTTAAAAGAGAGCATCACCGCCCGAGTTCTTAGCTTTAATGGTTAGGATCTGGGTGCTGTTGGATGATCGAAGACTATTAAGGTTAGTATATGGGATCAGAATGCTACACAGTGAGGGAGTTCTATCTGGTTGGTTAATTATTTTATAAGCTTCAGTGAGTTGGTTAAGTTTGAGAAGGTTGGGCAGTTCCAACCAGCCAAGTTTCCTCAGGTTAAGACAATGGTGGGTGCGATATGGGGAACCTGTTATAAATCTAGCAATGTGGTTATAGGCAAGAGAGCATGTTAAGTTCACGTTTATTGAGGAAAGAAAAGATTGGGGAGGCATAGAGGAGGGTGGAGAGGAGATGTGCGGGCAATAGTTAATTTGGCAATAGGAGTTAAAAAGTTTTTTATTCTGTACATGGATCCAAGTTTTTTGTTAACAGATTTTACGGTTTGGGTAATGTGTATGTCAAATTTGAGCTTATGATCAATAGTTACACCTAGTAATTTGGTACTGGTGACAGGGGTTATGATAGTCCCATTGTTGGATTTAACATGGAAGGTTGTATTGTTATTATTTGGGAGGTCTTTTCCTAGGGGTGAAAAAATAGTAGTAATTTGGTTTTAGTTGGGTTGAGTAGGAGTTTCAGGTCGGTGAACCATTTTTCTACTAGAGAAAAACAGAGTTGAGTGGTGGTTTGGAGATTCAAGAGGGAGACATCTGAGCAGATCAAGGTGGAGTCGTCTGCATATTGGATACAGGTGGATTTAGGGATGACTGAGTGAAGGTCATTTATGAAGATGGAAAACAGAAGTGGACCCAATATTGAGCCCTGAGGAACACCTATGGTATTGGGGAGCAGGCCTGATAGTCTGTTTTGCCACAGGACAGCTTGTTGCCTACCAGTGAGGTAAGCCTTGAACCAGGTTAGTGCTGGGGTGTCCAGATGTAGGGTTGCAAGGGTGGTAAGAAGGAGCTGGTGATTGACCATATCGAAAGCTTTTGATAGGTCCAGAAAAAGGGCAGAGGATATTAGTTTGTTATTGCGATTGTTATTAATGGAGTCTACAAAGGAAAGGAGGGCAGTGGTTGTACTGTGGTGGGGGCGAGAGCCGTGCTGGGAGTTGGACAAGAGATGATTACAGGTTAGGTAGTGAAGAAGTTGTTTGTGGATGCATCTTTCCATAATTTTCGCTATTGGGGACAGTATAGCTATTGGTCTATAGTTTGATATTTCCATGGAGGTACCTCCTTTGTGAAGCGGAATGATGTAAGAAATCTTCCAAATAGAGGGGATGCTGGCTTCAGTTATGGTTCTATTGATAAAGACTGATATAGGGTGTTTATTACATCAGGACGAATTTGTAAGAATTCGCTGGGAGGTGATCAGCTGCTAGGGTGGTTGGTTTGAGCTTTTTAAGAGAAGAGCGTATGTAGGATGAAGAGACTGGCTTTAAAGCGAATGGGGTAGGGGCATCATCATGGGGTTGTGTGGCAGATGGGGGAGAGGAGGTTAGTTGACTGGCTAGAGTTTGGATTGTCTCAGTGAAGAAGGAGTTAAAGGTATTGACTACTTCTTCCTGCCCTTTCTCCGGGGTTGGGGTAGTAGTTTTACCTGGGTGGAGGAGGTTGTTAAAACCTGCCCAGAATTTCTTTGGGTTGTTCTGGTGTTTATGCTGGAGGTGGCAGAAGTATTGTTTTTTGTCTTGGGTAATGGCTGTTTTTAGTGTTTTTTAGTTTTTTTGAAATTTAGTACGATCTTGGGGTTTTTGTGGCTCTCCATTTATCCCAGGCTGAGTTTAATTTTGGTTTTGTTTCTCTAGTTAGACAAGGTGCTACACGTACTTTGGATCTAATTTGTCTATGTGGGGCATGTGGGACACACTCTCCTGGAGGGGTAGAGTTCTTAATATGGTCCAGTTGCAGGATTTTAGGTCAGCAAGAAATAGTTGTGGGATAAATTTCTTTTTGTTTCTGATTAGTCTATATAAGGGGGGGTTGGAAGTAGGGCATTTATGTTTTATAATATAAGTTATAAGGTGGTCACTGGGAAGGGTGCCTGTGGTATAGTTGTTTGAGTCTCTATTGGTAAGGATCCAGTCTATGGTACTTTCTTTTTGGAGAGTATTGCCTATTCTGGTTGGGGATAGGATATGTTGGGAAAAACCATATAGGTTAATGGGTTGTGGGGTTGTATGGGTAGAACAGAGAGACCAGTTAATAGTACTATGGTTTCTTGTGGGTAGTTGGTGGCTAACCAGCACAGGGTTTGCTCTAGGTTTTCTGTGTTCTTCCCTGGTGGGATATAGGTAACAATGAGGTTGATGCATTTTTGAGTGTTTAGGCATATTTTTAGGGCAATTAGTTCTAAGTTAGAGATTATAGGGGGTTGTAATGGATTCCTAAGGATATTCAGGGTATTTCTAAACATAACAGCTATTCCTCCCCCTTTTTTCTTTGCACGATCAGCCCTGAAGATATTATACCCAGGTGGGAGGATCTCTTGATCCTTAGTGGTGGGTTTTACTAGAAAGTTTTACAAAAGTAAATAGAAAAGATTTGTTCTTTGGGCCCTAGACAAAACCTTGGACTCTTTCTCAGCACCTATTCCAACTGTCCTTCATTTTTTAAAGGACAAACATATACTTTGTTTCAGAAATTTGGAAAGAAAACTGGAAAATTAATGACCTGGTTAATACTGGACATGGAAGCTACCTTAGGTAGGAAAGATGGATTAGTTCATAAAGACAGACTGCCCTTGTGAAAAATAAGATACTCTGGTTTTGAAGACAGAGCCTGGAGTTCAGATACTCTTCTGGCTGTGGTTATATCTACTAAGAAAATGGTCTTAGAGGACAAAAATGTAAGGTCAGATTTGGCTGAAGGTTCAAAGGGTGGTTGAGTCAAGACCTGAAGCACAAATCTCAAGAAGTAGGATCTTTTAAAGAGTATCTAAGAATGTTCCCTTGAAAAAAAAAGCTTTGCACAGTTTAGAGCAAGCTAAGGCAGAGTTATTTATGCCTAGATGAAAGCTGGAAATGGATGTCAATTGAACTTTTACAGCTGAGGAGCTAGTCCGTTCACTGAAACTTTTAGCTAAAAAATGAAGGACAGTTGGAATAGGTGCTGAGAAAGAGTCCAAGGTTTTGTCTAGGGCCCAAAGAACAAATCTTTTCTATTTACTTTTGTAAAACTTTCTAGTAAAAGCCTTATGGGAATATGATAAAATGTGATGGACGGGGAAGACAGCCTGGACTGTCTAGCAATCAATTTAACCGGAAAAAACATGCAGTCAACTTAAGGCTGGATATGTTTGGCTGAGTTATCCCTGTCGGGCGAGACAGGATGTCTGGAGCTGGATCCAGAATCCAGAGTAGATATAAAAGATGAGGCTAGAGGAAGGGAAACCAGTAAGCAGCAATGAGGATAACTGTGCTCTTCAACTAGAATATTTTCTATAAAATCTTGGGAATGAGGGGTAATGGGGGGGGGTAATCATAAAGGACACCAGAGAGCCAAGCGTGAGCTAGAGCATCTTTTGGTGACGCCCCCAGTGGTGGGATCAGGCTGAAGAAGCTGCTGCATATGCTGTTGAGGGGAGAAAGATGGAAAAATGGCTGACCGCATTGATGACAAATCCTCTCCACCATACTGAGACCATTCGTGAGGCATCAGAATGGACCTGCTAAGCTTGTTTGTTATCACAATGGATTTCCCCAGGATGTGTGTTTGAATTCGGATGGAAAAGACTGCCCATTGCCAAACTATCATGGCTTTTTGACAAAGAAGGTAAGATCCGTTTCCCCCTCGTTTGTTGATATACCATACTAATGACATATTGTCCGTCTGTATCGCAGCTGTTATCTAAGGAAGAGTGTCCTGAAAATCCTGCAATGCTAGGAGGACAGCTCGCATCTTCAGGATGTTGATATGCATTTTGGCCTCTTCGAGGGACCACATACCTTGGACTGTCCTTCCAAAACAGTGTCCCAGCACCTTCGGTCATTGTGGCCTTGGGAAGCGGAAGAACAAATGGGAAGCCCTTGTTAAGGTGATTTCAATGAGTCCATCATAACAGGAAATTCTTGCACACTCAAGTGATCTTGACTGGCCTGCATAATGGATGCTGGAGAATGGACCACTGAGTTGATGAAGTCCACTGAAGGATTCTCATATGGAACCTGGCTAACGGGACAAGGGTGACAGCAGCTACCATGGAACTCAAAAACCTTAAGTAACAGTCGGGCCAGAAGGGATGAATTTGAAATCACTTTTTTGACCTGAGATTGCAAGGCATCTATTCGAAACAGAAGAGAGGCTATCTGAGTGACTGTATTCAAACTAGCACTAATGAACTCAAGACTCTTTGTTGGTGTCAGCTGAGATTTTTTGTAATTCACTGATATTCCCAAGGTGGGAGCACAGCTGGAGTAAGCAGTCCCTTGCTAGAGTGATATGTTGCCTGGTGGTACAGCTGGAGTAAGCAGTTCCTTGCTGGAGTGATATGTTGCCTGGTGGCACAGCTAGAGTAAGCAGTCCCTTGCTGGAGTGATAAGCTACCTGGTTGAAGCAGTCAGGAGCCTGTCGTCTAGATAAGGAAACTCTCAAAATCCAAACAGTCTCAAGTGATCGGCTAGGACTAACATGTATTTGGTGAATACCTTGGGGGCAGTGGTGAGACCAAAGGAAAGTTCTCTGAATGGATAATGACTGGCCCACAGCCAGAAGCATAGGCATCTCCTGCAGCATCTATTCATTTTGATGTGATAGTACATGTTCTGAAGATTTATCGAGCACATCCAGTGACCATCCAGAACTTTGTATACCATACAAACTGGTTTAGTTTGTCAAGATCCATAATTGGTCTCAAGTCCCCCCTGTCTTTTCTGGCACTAAGAAGCATCTTGAATAAATTCCAGATCCTCTCTGGTCTGGGAGGACCTCCTGGATGACTCTAGCAGTGTTCTTATTTATGGAGAGGCTGCTTCCCTCTGACTGGGTGGAACACTGGAGATTTTTTAACGAACCATAGGGAGGGGACTGAGAAAATGGTAGAATACAACCTTTTAATATAGTCCTCTGCACCCATGAATCCTTTGCAGTATTTAACCAGGCTCTTTGGTTCAGGGGTAGAAGCTCCCCGACCATCAAAAGGAATAGGCATAAAGAAGCCTGGGGGCCAAGCAAATACCACAGCATCCCTGGGTGACTGCCCCAGAGGGGGGAACTAAGGCACAAAAGTAGCTGTACCTGGTGTTTAATGGGGAGGCATACAGATTGCAACATGAAGTGCCCCACTGCCAAAAAGATCTGGGCTGTAACCCTCTGATTTAGGGACCATCCAGGGGCAACAATACTCCTGCTGTGGTTGTCAGCCAGAATGCTGGATCTTCCTGGGATGTGCACTGCCACCAGAAACTGCTGAGAAAAAAATCTCTCATTGCCAAACCTTCATGGCCTCCTGACAAACGCAATATGAAAGTGGGCCCCCTGCATGTTGAGATAAAAAAGAACAGATATACTGTGACAGTCTGTATTGCAATCACACCTCTGGGACGGGTGTCCTGAAAAGCCTGCAATGCAAAGAGGACCACTCATCTCCAGAACACGTCTGTGAATGTGCATCTCTGCAGATGACCAGGACCCTTGAATCGTGCTCCCTTTAAAACGTCCCCTCATTCCCGGAGACAGGCGTCCCTGGTGTCCATGATGACGATGGCCAAGAGAGATGAAAGGACAAATGTTCTCCCATTGCTTACTAAAGCAGCCTGCAACCACCATGAATTTGGTAGTGACATACCCTCCTCAGCCATACTGGAAAGACCAGTGGATGGGTAAGGAAACAGCACTGAATGACCAGAGGCCACTGCATAGCCCTCATATGTTATCTGGCTAAAGACACTAAGTCTGTAAGAGCATCTGGAGGGGGAACTACCCAAGGAGTGAATAAGCCAATTCTGAAGGCCTAAAAATACTGACTCCTCTAAAGAGGGGGTTTGGGTGGTCCAGCCTCTGCAATGAAAAAGCAGCTCCAATAAGTCACCAAAAGAGGTGTCATCCCATGGAGACAGTGGAACCCTTTCCTTCCTTCAGGTCAGTATCCTCAATGAGAGACTCCTCCAGACAGTCAAGGCGTTTCCTCTTGCACTTTATCATCCACAAAACCTCCCACTCCAGTGAAGCTGAAAGGGAAGGGGGAAGAAGTGGGAAACCCTGCCATGGAGGCAGGGTGGAGACCAACCAATGCAGGTTGTCCAGAAATAGACTGACTGGTCGCAGCAGCAGAAAAGAATGGGGAAGGGACACCAGCTACAGCAAACCGAACTTTCTCCTGAGAAGGGAACATCCTCTCTACAATGCTGAATGCCGAGGCAGAAGCTGGCCTCTCAGGGCTGAGGGTCCCAGCACCCAAAGGTATCAGTGACACCCCTGAGCCTGAGTGAGCCACAACTCACTCTGATATTGTGCGTCCTGCGAAGGCAACTTGTGCCTGCAGGCCATGCACTTCTTAAAACCCTTATCCATGCTAGGTTGGGAGGGTGGCCTAATGGTTAAAGTGTTTGCCTTACAAACACAAGGTGCAGGGTTTGAGTCTCACAAGGGATAATTGGCTAGGCTTGAAATGACTCGCAAGGGCAGTTAGCTTAGTACTAACCTATGAACCTATATAAGACAGATAAAATAAAAAGAACCTACTATACTAAAAACTAAAATATATATATATATATATATATATATATATATATATATATATATATATGTATATATATAACCTAACAGATACCTACCTAAGGTTGAAACAAAAGTCCACCAGAGGTGGAAAGTCTTACTGGATGACAGAGAAAATGACTGAACAGACAACAGATCTGCCCATGACAGTGAAAACCCCACTAAACTAACCATATAACCAGAGTAAGAGAATCCAAAATCTCACCAAAAACACTATGCTGAGGTACCTATAAAGGAAATGCCAAGTGGAGCCATGATCGAGCTGCCAACTGGAATGGCAGAAAATCTGTGGATTACGATGAGGAGCAGCGAGTTGTACAAAAGGGAAGTGGAGCCAAGTGAGTTCGAAGTCTAATGGGACTGGTCAGTGTTGGATCCAAAGAACCGCAGGTTGAAGCCGGACAGAGCAGACATCAGAGATCAAAAAGGCAATAAATAAATATTCCTTCCCTCCTCATATTTTTAACTTTTTCTCAAATAAAGGAAATACCTCTTCCCTTTCCCAACCAGTAAATACTTCTGTTTATAGAATAAAAAATAGCTTTCTTCAAATTTTCATAATTTAAATAATTTTCTATTTTTTATCTTTCTCGCCTATACCTAATTAAGGAGGATGCTTTTCTCTTAAACATGTCATTCCTCCATATTCCAATAAACTTTTTTCAAAAAAATATAATCCTTTTTACATTTATCCTTGAAACTTACCCACCATTCATTTTTATTGTTAATAAAAAAACTTTCATTGATAAATGATCTCGCCACAGTCTATCAATCTCCTTCTTAAACTATGTTTAACAATGTCACACATCAACCTTTGTATTACCTATATCCTCTTCAATATAACTGTTATAGAAATGTCTGTCTCTATGGCACAGTGATCAGTAAAATGAACTTTAAAGGCTCTACAACTCACTTCTTTTGAACACTCGGAATATAGCACAGTGAATGTTCGTGTTGAATCTCTTTTATAAGTGCATTCTTCTTTTTCACCTAACTCAAATACACTTGTTTTTATCAATCTCCTGCATGTATGTATATCCTTAAATTTCTCTTTTTTCTTATTACAATTCAAGTCTTCAACGACTATAACTTTTAGTTATGTACTCACCATAACTTCAGATGTTTGGGATCCATCTCGCCTACATTCTGAATGATGGGTTCTATGCCAAAACTATATCCCAGGATGCACCAACAGTCCCCCAGATCTAGTTTGTCCGCATACATGCACACATGCATACCCTGCTTATATAACATCGTCAGATGAAACAAGATAAAACAGTGGAGCTCAAAACCGTTCTATCTCTTCTGATCTGCAAGGCAGGGGAAGGAGGAGATGGATCCCAAACATCTGAAGTTATGGTGAGTACATAACTAAAAGATGTTATGTGATCCTATCTTCTGAATGATGGGACAGCCGCCCCTACAGCCCTAGCACCTGAATCCTGGGTGGCTCACTGGAAAACACTCCTGAGTACCGTGGGACCAAAAAAATGAGCTGCCCTTTAGATGCCACATCCATTTGTGGAATGAAGTGTGCGGGTTGGACCAACCAAGTAGCCGCAGACAAAACAAAAAAATAAGCTTGAATGAAAAAAGCTATAGAAGTAGCCATAGCTCTGGTAGAATGAGCTTTGATAGATGATGTTGCTTATTTGAAGAAGAATGTTATGCAATCTCTGATCCATTTTGAGATTGTAGCTTTGTGATGGTTTGGCCCAATTTATTATCTGAGAAGGACACAAACAACTGGTCTGACTGTTGCTGGGTCCTGTCTAAATAGAAGCGTAATTGCCTGTGAACATCCAATTTATGGAGAGTGTATTCTGCCTCATTAGAGAATTTTGGAAAGAAAACTGGTAGTTCTAGGGATTGTTGAAGACAGAAACTAGAGCAGACCTTTGGGACAAAGGATGGATTAGGCCTAAGAGATACTCTATCTTTGTGGAAAATCAGATATGGTGGTTTAATAGACAGGGCTTGAAGCTCTGAGACTCTTCTTGCTGAAGTAATCATGACAGATATTTTAATGCATGTAGCAGCCGGTTCAAAAGGGGAGATGTTAATCACTAAATCAAGATCTGCAGGATGAAAACTGGTGGTCTTACTGGTGGTCTTAACAGACTTTAATGAATGTTTTGCATAGCCTGCTGCTCATCAAAGGAGGATCCGTAGATTCATGGAATTTAGAAATAGCAGCTAGTTGAACTTTAATAGTTGAGACAGAAGATCCCTGATTAAATAGGGATGTTAAGAATTTCAAAACCTCTGGGACAGGAGCAGTGATAGGGTCTAAAGCCCTGAGTTGAGCCCAGATAGCAAACCTCTTCCTCTTTCTGAGGTACAATTTGTTAGTGGTGTTTATGGGGGTCAGACAAAATGTGAAACAACTTTCGGTCTAGTGTGTGGCTTCTGACTAAAGGTCGGAAGTGAGGAGCCAAGCTGTCAATTTCAGAGATTGAAGAGACTGATGCCAATGTCCCGACTGATGGATTAGCAAATCGGGATCAGGTCTAAGGTCCACGGATCGTCCACTGCATGCTTTTTCAGGTAAGGAAACCATATCTGTCGACCTGTGTGGGGGCATCAGAATCATTGAAGACCTTAGCTGGGAAGCTTTTGAATGACTTTGGGAAGGAGTGGGATTGGAGGAAAGCAAAAGCAACCCTGTGGCCAGGGTTGAGCTAGAGCATATCCATGGGCGGTACTTCTGATGTGAATCAAGGAGAAGAATCTTTGAAAACTGGGCTCAAGCACAGCTTTAGAGACCATTCGTGGGAGGAGAGAGAATTGTCCCAAGAAGAAGCGGGTTGTAGCCCCCCCCATTCCCACACTCTCCTCTCCTCTGCAAGGGATACGATCTGGTCCCTCCTTGTTTGACCCTGAGAGGAAGGAACTTGTGTAGCCTGTAGGGATAGAAGTACAGCCCTCATCTCAACTAGCCTGCCCAGACAATGCCCCCCCCCCCCTCTGGAGGAGGCATCTGTCACAGGGGTAACCGCTGGGGAGAGAACAAAGGGTTTGCCCTGATCAGAATCCTCATGTGTAACCTTTGCTAGAGGAACTAAAACATTGAGCCTACCTGTGGTGGGACATCCTCTGGGGGGGGGGATGATGAGATCAGAGCTTTGCACTTGGCCCCCTGTAAGGATCTTTTCCGCAGGAAGAAATCCTATAAACTTTAGAGCTGAGAGGGCAGCAGAAGGGACTTGACAATTTGAATGTAATCCCCAGAAACACCCCCAGAGATGGGTGGCTTTTGAGGTTGTCATAAGTAGATGCCTGGTGGTGGCAGTCAGAGGCCAGTGAGAGATAGGGAAACGACACTTGGAATCAGGCTCCCTCCGGTGAGGCCACTACTGCCAAACACTTGGTGAACACCCTGGGGCTGTGGGTGAGGCAAAGGGCAGAGCACAAAATTGGTAATGACTGCATCCTTCAACCAAACGGAGAATGGTTTAGCGTGACCATTGAATTTGGATTTCGTCACAAAGAACCTGGAGTACTAATCAGACGGCTGACTTTCTTTTGTAGCTGCTTCCCTGTAGCTGCTGTTTCTTGTCCGGGATTCTCTTGGGCCCGAGGAGAAGTGAAGTATTTGAATGGGATGATGCCAATTTAATGCAATTATCAACTGCACACCCATCTGTCCTGAGTGATTGGCTCCCAGGGCTTTAGGTGCTTGGCAAAATCTTCCCCTGCTTGGGAGAAAAAGGGTCCAAACAATGAGGACCCATCAGTTAGCAATGGCGCGTCAGGATAGCAAACTGAGAGCTAACGGACTGGGCTAGCTGCTCAGGTCCTGCTGTGTAGCAGATGCCACCACCATGGCATCTACAGCCACCCTGTGTCTGCAAAGGAGACATCATCACTGGAAAAAGTCTTGAGCACCCTGTCTATATCAGAATCCCTGGGGGACTAGAAAAAAAGCGTGACACGGCTGCATGACTCCTGCAAAGTGCTTTGCCCTAAACAATAAACACAAAGTAGATGGTCATCAGTAACAGACATCTTAAAAGCACATTTAGTACATTTTATGACAAAAGCCAAGGCTTACAGAAACTGTGTAAAACACAACCTTAGGTGTAATAACCGAACTTTAAACACTAAAAGTTCAGTTAAAAACACAATATCAATAGCAATAGCAAGCAATAGCCGTTAAAAACGGCTTTTGTTTACTGTTGGTGGTGCATCCTGGGATATAAACCCATCATTCAGAATCACATAACATCAATAGTTAAAAGAAGAAAATATTCCACTTCTTTAAAAAAGCAATTCTCAACTTTAGCTTTGCACTGAAGCATATAAAACTGTTCTCTATATGTTAGTTCTAACTCTCAAAGCAATTTTACATCTCCCTGGTTTTACAGTTATATCAATAACAAGTATATGTCTCCATTTAATTAATACTGCAATACCAGAACATTATTCTCCTCCAAACATCATAACTAATTTTCTCCGTATCACTGCTGCTTTGTTTTAACAGTGCCAAGTAAACTTGTATCTAATAAAACAATAAATCACCCTTCTGCTTTTCACACCACATTAAATTTCTGTGTTGTTCTTTTTTAAAATGTTCACATTTAAAGACATAATACTCAAACCACCCTTTACCTTTATTTGTAGTTTTTAACAGTGTTATTTCGCGTTCTCACCCTTTTTCCAAATGCTCCCCTTTCCTCAGCTTCATTCCCCTCCCCACCTTCTTCAATTTCTTCTACAGATAATGAAATTGAGTTTGTATTCCTAAGTTATAAAATCAAATGCTTTGTTGAATGTTTCACCATCCATGGCCTCTTGTTTTATATCACTATGAAAGCACGTCTTCATTTTTTCTTGCCCATTTTCAATATTTACATGAATTTTCTCACACTCAAACCAGAAATGATTTGTACCCCAATGTTTTCTACAATGTAATACACCCCCTTTAATGCCATGCTTTCAATCCTTCGACCTTAAGTATACAATTCCACAGAAACTTTGTCTGGAACTTACACACAGGACCCCACATGCCCAATCAGAACATATTGTCTTTGCTGGATTTGATCATTTTGTGGTTAATCCCGGACTGCTGTTGCAGAGGATCTTTCTTGTGGCCTTCTGTTCTTAATTCTGTATCCTCTCACTACATCCTGCACCTGCACTTCTGGAAGTGCTGCTACAAACCACACTTCACTTCTTCTACAACAATTTCTTCCCAAACATTTTATATTACCACACAACCAAAACAAATGTGTCAGTTGGTGCCAGATCCAGCATGCACGTCTCTGACAGTCACAGCATTTTCCTCTAACACCACTTTAGTACATTTCTCTGAAACTCTTGCTATTTCATTACTAAGTTTTTTTTCTTCTTCATTCAGGAATGTGGAGTTCCTCTGTCACACAACCCCATACATAACAAAACAGCTCCACACTCTCAGAACTACACAGACACTCCTCAAAAAAAAAAAAAGTCTGGGTAACTATTTAGCAAATATAAAATTAAAAACATCAAAGATAAATAACAGACAATGAAATACAATATAAAACACATACCCATGGGCTCATTACACTGCCTTCAAAAGAAACTAAAAAAGGATACCCTCGTACTCAGTTTTCTTGTTCAAAGGTAACTTGTATACTCCCTACATAAGTTCCTATACCACAAAAAATCTTGAGTTTAAGTATGTTTCTCTTGATAGACATTAAAAGCATTTACATAATGTCATACACTGCTACAATTTTTATTTTCCCTCATTTTCACTTCTTGCTGTCATATCTCCCATTCTGATTCATACAATCCCAGTATCTTTTTCCTGAAAATAAATTACCTGTACTCTGTGCTTCTCACCAAACCTTATTCCAAGATAACCGCTATTCCTAGTTTATTTCTATAATCTTTCAGTCAGTCATTGTAAAGATTTATCATTCAGAATCATATCTATGAAACTGAAAAATGACAGTTGTAATCTCTGGAAATAATCATTTCCAGCTTTCTGTTTCTGTATTCTTTCTAACCATTGCATTAACAACCATTCCAAATAAAAGATTCACAAAGTATCCTTGTATAATGCCAATTTTGATGCACAGATTCATTGCCACCCTTACCATTTACAGCTGGAATAATATTATTTGTCCATACAGACGTTATTAATTCCGGTATATTTTGCCGAAACAATTAACACTTTGCAGTTTTAAATAATTCACGACCACTTTCAATGACCTTTTACAAACTTATAATAAATATCTTGTAGTCTCCAATTTGTAATGCAGTCCTTCACTCTCTTTATCCAAACAATTTTTTCTAAACTATTACTTCTTTTGAAACTAGACCTTTCTCTTAATGGATTAATCATTACATCAAAATGTTTCATTAACTGATTATTCACTTTATCTTACCAATACTGCCTTGTGCTTCTAAAATGAATCACATCACTTATAATCTAAGCTATCTTCTCCACAAACATACCTGACAAATTTTCTTTTAGTTTTTTTAATTTTATTTTTCTCCTCATCCATTAAATCTTCTGTCAGTTTCCTAACATACTTCTATATACAAATTTTCCTTTATATGCTTTTTCCAGAAAACTCTTACCGCCTTTTAAGTTTTTACTATTCATCTGAATATATCCTGCCACCTTTATACACCAGTCATTCATTAAACCTTTACAGTCTCAACATATTTCTCTCCTTTTTTTAAATGTCATTTATAGTCTTTCTTTACCATTTCTTAGGAGGTTATCCACAATTCATTGTTTCACATGAAGTTAAACTTTCTGAACGATCCTTACATAAACTTTTCACAAATTTTCTTGACATTTCTTCTAAAACATCCACCCTAATCCTAAATAAAGTGATAAGCTCCTCATTTTTACAGTCTTAACTCAACATATATGTGCTTCCTTCTTTACTTTCTGCTTTAACCCTGAGCTATACTACATTCAAAGTTATAGTAAAAGCGTGAAACCTTTACTCCTTCTGCATGTTCATTTAATCTTTCACCTTAAGACAATATATCCTTTCACTGTTTCATTCTTGTATATGCAGCCCTTATATTCATGCTTATTATTAAATCAAGTTAACTAATGTGTATAACCATCCTTCCTTTCTTTGTCCTTCCAGAAAATACCAAATACATCTCTCCAGATAACTAAAGCTCTTGCTACAGCCATGTGCCCCACCAATTTTATTTACATTCCTTACAGAACAATTTTCTAGCACCAAACTCTATAAAAGTAGTTTCTCCAACCTATGACAAAATGCTCCTATCCTCCTCACTTACAAATCTGGAACCCTGTAAGCATTTGTTTTGCTCAGGCTGCTTTAAACACTGGTAGGTAGTTAACCTCAACTGTTCATGTAATTCTCATTAACATACTTTATTTCCATTTGTGCCTTTACTCTTATCCTGACTCTTCCTTACTCTCTTTCCTAAACAATTTTTTTCATCAGAGGAATTTGATCTGAATGATGGTTTTGGATTCATAAAGCACAGTCAGTCAATCATAAAGATATATTTTTTTGAAATTTTGTTTTTGTATTTTTTTTTTTTTTTTTTGAGTTTTTTTTTTTTTTTTTTTTTTTTTTTTGTATTTTTTGAAGCCAGCAACTACTGATTTCAGATCTCCAGCTTCCTGTTGACTTCCTCTCTTCCTGAAGTCATCGCATGTTGTAGTGTGTCCCACATATACGTTTTTCTGGATGGTTTGGACCCATCTAGATGGCAAAACTGTCAGCCAGCTTAGCTACAAATATCCTCATGCATGACACAGGGAAGCAGGGAAGCTGAGACCATCATACATCAGCCAGCTGGCGTTTTTACTTTAACCCCCCCCCCCAAATGCACTGGGTTAATGTCAATATATGCAGTGATGCTTGAGATAAACCCTCTACTTGCATGGTGACTCGTTCCCCTGTTTCCCATTCACCTGGGGTAGCACTGGCTCTCATCATGGTCCCAGTAATACAACCAAAGCCAGAGATGCACTTGCATGCACCAACACATCTGTAACACCTTCCCCCAGAACAGGAGAGCAGGCAATGCCTTATCCCTCCCCACCCCATGATTAAGCTTCACTGTTAAATGTGTCTTAGCATGTGTGTAATACTGCACCAACAAATAATGTATAGAACCGCCATTTTCAAAGGCCTTCCTGATACAAGAACAACATGTTCTTAACGTTCAGGAGGTAACTTTTGCTCTTCAGTGTCAATTCAAAGTTTCAGGTGGAAATTCTTCTTGAACTGAACACACTACACATGCAGGAGTAACATGACTAAGTCTGCCACCAAGTTCCTTGCAGATCCAAAAATTAAATCTGCGATATGCCATAATGCGAAGGACCCTAAGAAATATAAAAAAAACAATAAATTAGTTTACTTGCATAGCAAAAAAATCAGTATATTAATCACTGATGCATACATAAACTAAGCCCTGTCAGCCCAGATGCAAAGCAAAATGCACACCGATGTGAAGCAGTACATCTTCCAGTGTACAAAGATAATAACTTACAGTACACATAAAGCCTTTCTGATAACAACACTTGTAAACTGGATATGTATGACTGGTCATTTCCTGAACCTCTCATTGGTCAGCTGATAGTTAACATTAAATATTTCATAAAGCAATTACTACTTACTCATGTCTTGGGATCCTATCATCCAGGGGCCCATGTGTATATATGTACTCATTGAGTGTGCTCTCTAATACACAGGGATTGAGACAGTTTGATCGAAACCCCGGATGATGACAAATGCAGGGTAGGCCCCATACTTCAGACATCTTTCTAAGTGCTGGAGAAAATGTCTGGCAGCACTTGTCCTCCTCATCTGTTGGCATCCAAAGGCAGTTTCCACATGAGCACCTTAAGGAAAATGATAATTACAAATCAATATTTAGTATGTATATGTGCCACAGTTACAAATCAATACGCAAGTGCCATGATACACACAGCATGTAATTAATGCAGGTGTATAGCCACAGTTACCAGTCAATACAGAAACGCTATAATACACATAGCATGTAATTAGTAACTATACAGTCCACAGTTACCAGTCAATACAGAGATGCCATAATACACAGGTTTACCTTTACATGTTCGATGGTCAAATCATTTTCATATGTGCCTCAAACATCATTACCCAAGATTAAGATTTTCATTAGGCAATATCACCCCCACCCAGAGTCTTTGGCCCCGCTGTCCAGACCCCTGTGTAACCACTCATTCTGGGATACAGTGCCATCTACTGCTCACTAGTCCAAAGTAACTACATCCTCAATAAACTCTTACAGTAACACAGACATTAATGAGGCTGGTGATGTGCTTCAGTGCTACAGCTTTCTGTCCCAGCTCAAAGCACTAAACTACCATCACCCCAGAGTACCTCGCTGGGGAGTCCCAGTTACTGCTTCACTTCTGTTAATACAACAAATAATTAATAGAAAGCAGCAGAACAGTCTGGCCAATTAGAGGTGGATGGCAACTGCTGGGCACCTTTTAGCAATAAATACCATCGTATCAATTAGTAACTAAAAAGAAAACCAGCAGCAATGCTTTTAAAAGCGGGTATGAAAAAATACATAGAAAGAATTATGCTAAGCAGTACAGAAAAAAACAAAATTTGCATGGGAAAACAGAAAATAATTTTGAACAGATTATAAAAAATGTCACCTGATACTCCTACATTTCACATTCTGTATTTAATTCATTTTCACCAACTCTTTGAAAATATGAACTTCTTACATGCAAAATTATTCAGCTTTACCTATTTTTAAAATTACAAAGACCCAGCTCTATAATCTTAAATTATGTAACAAAAGAAATATAATGTCAGCAAGAAAATTTCTCCTTAATGCAAACATATTCTAGTACTGGCTAAAATCTAGAAAGTGTGGTATTGTATTAGAAAAGTACCTCACCGTTCTGTGCAGAAGTGGGCATAGCTTCAGAGATTGACAAGTTAAACGAGTGTGTTGTGGTATGGAAAAAAACTGCAAGTTTTTTTTTTCTTTTGTTTTTTGCAGGGGGGGCAAGCAACCCTGCATTCCCCTCATACATACCCCCTCCGCAAATGATATACCAACTGTACTATCTTGAGGAAAAGGGCAAACTACGACTAGACAGTGAATATCCATGCCACCATTGGTATGAATATTACTTTCAACGATTGTTAGATGATCAGCAGGGTTGGAGCGGGACTTGCTACTGCACATCCTGCGAGGTACGTTTCTAATAGAAAGTTGGAAGTGCTACTGCCTGAAATGAGTTCCGTTTAGATTACGCACAAATAACGGATCACAATCTTACACAGCACTGTGTATTACTTCTTCCTTGTCAGCCTTTCAAATATAGTTAACTAACATCCTGGTAACCATTAATTACAAACTGTAGCGGTAATTCTCCACTTATCCTTACATGACCTTCCCTAGCAGCTCATTACACCAGTTCTCTACAGCACATTTGTTATATACTTTTCAGAACATCCCTCCCTTGTTCCTGTACTCCCTACTCAACCTCACTGCAGAGTGAGTAAACTATTATAACCTCTCTTCAATTATACAACACCTTAGCAACATTCCAGTGACTTCTACTACAACCTGTTCATTACAGTTTGTTGACCCACAATATCAGCCTTGTACATCCAGTACACACACACACATATAGTATATATATATATATATATATATATATATATATATATATATATGTATATGTCTACTTTGAAACATCTAAAACCCATAACATCTAATTTCATAACATCTAACACTACAAATCACAAGAAAATAACATCCCCATTCACATATAACACCACCAAACACACTTTTTACATTTCTGGGCAAGCCCCCGCAGTAAATTAAATATACCAACTGTAAGATCACACTACAGTGGGAAAAAGTTAATTTCCTAACCCCACTGTATCAAGCCCCCTCTGCAGAAACTGGTAATTTGGTGTCATTGTATGTTGTTATATGTGGAGGGGATATGATTTTCATGTGATATGTACTGTTAGATGTCATACAATTCAATGTTATGGGTTTTAGATGTTCTGGTCTCAAGGTTATGAAATTAGATGTTATGAGTTTTATATGTTTTGAAGGTGACCCATATATATATATATATATATATATATATATATATATATATATATATATATACATATACACAATTCCCCTTTATTATCTCGAAATACTGAAATACCGAATTTCAGTATCCCGAAACTATAAAAGCAAATGACTCACAATCCCAAAACCCAAACTCACAAACATGCATGCACCACACAACACACACACCATTCTACCCAAAATACACAAACTATACAACCCTACACTACATGTAAGCAGGAGGGCAAGCCTCCCTGCACCCCCCACACCCCCTACTTATATATACCAACTCCAAGATCGCACAAACAGGGGGAAAAAAAAAAAAAAAAAAAAAAAAAAAACTCACACCCAGGCATTTTACACTCCCTTGCGCGCGCGCGCACACACACACACACACACACACACACACACACACACACACACACACACACACACACCACACAAACACCAGTACATCCAACACTCACACTCATACTTCCACCTCCCTACCCTAACCCACACGCACAACTCACAAAAACAGTCTCATATACTCACTCACCTTAAATTCTGGACACCTTTCCAGCCAAACACTTCACGTAATGTAACGTAAATGCATAAGCTCAGATTCGAGATATTCGGATTCTCACTTATGCACTGCCGCTATTTTGAAATATACCGTCGATCAACAAAATTTAACGCTTGCTAGTCAAACTCCGAAACAAGCACTAAAATACATCTGAGAGGACAAGGCCAGCTCTCTACAGATACAGTATATTAGGTATTTTGATTTCAACATTGTAACATTTCAACATTTGTGCATTCAGCATTATTACTTTCAGTAAGTTGATACAGACTTCTATATATGTTCATCTGTACACAATATACTGCAACAGAAGGCTGGATGCACCATGTCAGTACACTACAGATATGGAAAACAGACCAGGACAGGGGCATTTGGATGAGCCAGCACTGAGGTTACGTTTGCCTGAATACTTAGCTAGAAAATAGTAGCTTTTACACAGGAGAATGCACTTGAGCAAAGCATCCTGGACTAGCCCCTTTAGCCGAGACACCATTTTTTCATGTAGCAGACAAACTAACTGAGGCCAAAGCCATCAGTTTAGACTTTAGACTTCACTGCAAGGTCCTTAACAGTCAGACGAATTCCTAGTAATGGAAACCTGGAGACTGCCCGACGAGAAAGATTCTGGTAAACTTTTATTTGTTTTACCAGAGAAAACCTTTGTGATAAGACGCATTCACTTATGAGAAGGGTACTTAAGTTATCCATGAACACCTACTGGACTGTGCATTTTTACTCATGCATTCTGGGAACAGACTTTCTTCTAAAACAGACCATATTTTAAACATGTTCAACAGAGTGCAATTTCAAAGGCTGTTAGCATTGTGAAAGATATAATGCACCTAAGCTGAGTAGTGTAACTTATACAGCAGAAGCACTTAAGTGTGTTTCACTAGAAGCATCTGGTTTCGTTTTTCTTTTTCTCAGTGCATTTTGGAGAAGTCAGAGAGTTTTGTGTTGTACCAACAAAAATACACTGTTCTGTTAGAAAGTATATGGGTACCATGCATGAAAATTTTCATTGTTTTTAACGTGTGTGTTTGTGTATTCGTTCAAAGGTGTGTACTAGGCTACTGGCCTTGGAGCCTTTACTAGCCTAGCCCATAGGATTACCCTGGCATCGTGCCATCCGACCTTAGTTCCCAGTGCTTCTGTGGAGTACAGCCACTGGAGTGATCCCTGGGGTGAATTTTCTATTCCCCAGCCACTCATCAAGATATCTCTTGAAGAGTACCAGTGGAGGTCCTCTGTTTGACATGTATGGGAAGCTTATTCCATAGCATGGGCAGTCTCATGAGTTATGAACCTGTCCCTCAAGTACGTTCTGTTAATTGTGGTAATCAGGTTGAAGTCTCTGGAAGGTGTGGTGCGGAGGGATTGACATTTCTTTAGATGCAGCATTTCTAACAGAGCTGGGTCAGACATGGCTTTGTAAGTCAAGCAGAGATCGCCTCTAAGTAGGCGATATGACACAGAACAGTTGCAGTTTTTTGAGTCTGTCCATATAGGACAAGTGTTTAAGGCCCAGGATCCTCTTTGTGAGGTACTTTTGCAGCCTCTCCAGTTGTTGCAGGTGTTTAGTGAGGTACATGCCAAATGGGGCATTGTACTCAATGACTGGCCTAATGAGGGAAGAGTAGAGGGAGACAATGACCTCCTCCTTCCTGGATGCAAAACCCTTAATAATGAGATGTGCCGCAGAGAAGGACTTTCTGACCACAGTGGCAATGTGGTGGTCAAAACAGAGGCTGCTGTCAACCTGTGTTCCCAGATTTCTTATAACGTCTTCTGTGTACAGTGGACTACCATTGATGTGGTAATTCATGGGAACTGGGTTTTCCCAAAGGGGATGACAACACATTTTTTTGGCACTGAGCTTAAGGCCATGGTTCTGACAGCAGTTGTTGGTCTCAGTGAGGCCTTTCTGGAGGATGTCAACATCACTATCTATATTTACCTATCTATACATCTATGAATATATTTTAAAAGTGCAGACAAAATAAAATGTAGACACATTATAGAGTCACCAAAATCAACACAGTTCGTAATGTACACAGAGCAAAATGCAAGGAAAAACACCTAAACCCACATTAATCTTATAGTAAAAAAGGCAAACACTCTACTTCTGTGATCAATTTACACTAAAAAAAAAGATATTAAGAGGAAATAAAAACAATCACAACAATACTGTAAGATATGTTTTGTTTTAATAGTGGTAGTTTTATATTAAGGGTTTTTCTAAGGTAAGGTACAGGACAAGGGTTACCTTATAAACACCCTTCCAGAAACACTACCACTACACAAGCCAGACTGACGCAGACACACACACTAACAAACATACTCAATATAGCCATCCCCTTACCTAACCCTTACTCTGACGCTATTCCACCACTCACACAAACCAATTCCCATCCCTAAGCCCTACTTACCTCTCCCTCTGTCTACATTCCTGCAGTACCCTTCTAAGTACTACAGTCTGAATGGCAACCATCTCTCTCACACTCTACATATACTCACACACACACACACACACACACACACACACACACACATATATATATATATATATATATGGGTCCCGTTCGAAATCTCGAACGCACAGAATCCCGACGCCCAAAATACCAAGATGAAAAGCCCAAAACCCCACACTACCGAAACACTGAAAGAGCGAAATTCAAAATCGCGAAACTAATACATACATACAGTACAAACACAAACATACACACACCCTCCCCCTATAACCAAACAAATCACCCTACACTAAAGAAAAGAAGAGGGGCGAAGCCCCCCTGCACCCCCCATGTGGGGGTTTGTGTCCCAACACCGCCCTACTTTATTATTCTAACTCCAAAATCACACAAACATATACACAAGGCAAACTCACACCCACACACACCACAGTCAACACACACTTACACACACTAAAGCCCTTCACAAACACACTTACACACACATACTTACCTGAACCGCAACACCAGAAGTGCTAACTCAAAATCCCTTAACATTGGGATTTTGAATTTCGCGCTTCTGGTCTTTCGGTAATGTGGGGTTTCGGGCTTTTCATCTTGGTATTTTAGGTAAAGGGATTCCGTGCGTTCAGGATTTCGTAGGGGACCCATATACATATTAGATATATATACATACATATGACAGACACACACACACACACACACACACACACATATATATATATATATATATATATATATATAAAATCTGTTGATTTCCTTCACAAGCTCAAAGTTTCAAAACTTCAAACTTCAAATGGTCGAGACCATAAGATCGAAGTTTTGAAACATCAAACATCTTGAATGGAGATCACCATACAGTGCGGAAAGGGAAGTTTACAGTTTTCCTCACTGTAGTGTAATCTTTGAGTTGGTATATTTATTTAGCAGGGGGTGTGGGGGTGCAGGGAGGCTTGGCTCCTTGCAAGAATGAAAAAAAAATGTTTTTTTCTTTTTTTTTTTTTTTATTACAATTTTGAACTTTAAACATTACGAACTTATGGTCTTGACCAGTTGCAGTTCGAAGTTTTGAAACTTCGAGCTTGTGAAGTAGATCTATGTACACACACGATTATATGAGTTAATTTTAACCTGCAGCAACATTGAAGCATATAATATCAACTTTTTCATGTCAGGGCACTAGAAATAAGAATTACTGAAACTATAATGATCAAAAAAGGAAAGCAGACACTTACTTTTGTGACCAGTACACTAAAAGACTAAAGCCTAAAAGTACACTGAGACACACATTAAATAGTATTGGCTAGGGAAAGGTTTTCATTAAGGTAATGTGTTGGGATTAGGAGAAACAGTATGGTTACATTTAGGACACATGAGTAAGGACGGACAGCAGGACAAAGCTCTCTCAATACAGCCTTGTGTGTACTGACCCTTAACCTGCTCCAGACCCAGAACCCACCCTATACATTAATAAATGAACAATCCTTTCGGTAAAACCACTTTACAAGACACACATGCACACACATTTCACAACCACTTGCACAACACTAAATCTACCCCATTACAATTGTCTTACAATAACACTAACCTGTGAACACTGGCATACACACTTTTACTGGTAATGCTGAAAGTTTCAGTTTAGCTGAAAGCTCTGCCAGTTAAAAAATATTCTTTCGTGCAAGCACAACTCACAACACAGTAAATGCTGATGTTCCCAACACAGAATTTTCCTGCAATCAGTCGTGCAAACACAACTCACACAACACAGTAAATGTTGATGTTCCCAGCACTGAATTTTCCTGCAATCAAATAGAACCGCCCTTCAGCAAAAAACACATTAACTTTGTAAATTGCAACAGAAGTGTATTCAAGAAAGTTAACTATAAAAACACACACATAAAGATATACATAAACCTGTGCTATGACAATGTCTCCCTCCTTTCCTTACAACTCTCACCTGCACCCCAGCTCTTACTTTTATATCGCCCAGCTCTTGTCGTTTTATACTATCATTTGAGTGTTTACATCATATATATACGAACACGTGTCTGAACCTGCTGCACAGGCCTGTGAAATCTTATACTAATACTAAAACCCTACACTACATTGTCTAACTCCTCTGCATTTAGTTCTCTGTATTTCCCTGACTCACTAGTTTTTCTACGTGTCACTACATTTTATACTTCTCCCACTGTACCCTGAGAATGCCTTTACAGTGGTTTCATTTGCCCCTTTACTGTTATTCTGTATAACAGGATGAGGCTTCATTGTTAGAAATATACTTCCGCATTTAGTATCTGCTGTTCTACTAGTAAGTATATGGCTTGGAACTGTATTGGTATACTGATCGATCACCTGAAGCTTTTATCCTTGGGCTTCCACTGTAAATGGGCAAAACCCAACAGAGAATTCCTGCTAAACAAAAATAAATAATCCTTCTAAGCAAGAAGCCTTTGAAGCTCTCTCTCTCCTACTCCTGATCCCAGCTCATTTCTAACATGGCACTATCAAATCTACCCACTAATACTGTGAAGAAACTCTTGGCAAAGTGCCCACTGCACCACTAATCTGTGCTAGAAAGAAATGATTCGTGTTGACAAAAGATCAGTTCAGCAACAGGCCAAGGCAGCAGTGAAGTACATCACAGCACTGAAGCGAAGTACATCAGCATGGCAGACAAGCAAAGGCATCAAAAGAGGAGTGTAAGAATGCAAAAAGTATTAATTAATCATCCAGGTGCATGGTTCTTTCTGACACGAACACAGAAATCTTCCCAGCTTCCTGATCAGGTTTCTTCTGTTTGCCACAATGCTTATGATGGACTAGCTTGGTTCTCTTTTAGTCATTATTTACCTATTCCCGTTCCTTCCTCATAACTAAGCATCACTCATCATTAAGTATCATATTTTTATCTTTTTTTAGTAGCTTCTAATGGTGTTGACAAAGTTTTAATATGTCAAGTTGTCACAATCCCAATTGGCATCCCTAACCCTTCCCTCCCTCATGACAGAGACCCACCATTTAAAAGGCATGACAAGACACCCTCTCAGCCAGTGTTCCTTCTTCACCTGAAACTCATTCTCTTCAGTTAATAGAAAACCCACAGAAGATAAATGTATAAATGAAATCAGGTTCGTTCCTTCCTCACCTGGAACTCGTTCTCTTCTGTTAGTAGAAAACCCACAGCAGGTCAATATAAATGAAATTAGGACTGCTCCTTCTCACCTGAAACTCATTATATTCTGTTATTAGAATACCCACAGAAGGTCAATAAATGAAATCAGGATTGCCCCTTCCTTTCCTTAGAAACACATGACACAAATAAAACACTCATCTAAGGTTTTACTGAGGTATGAAAAGGAAGTTATGTCTTACCATAATGTTTCATCTGAGTTGTTATTGATTTTAAAGTCATCACTGATGGGTTTGGTTCCGAGCTCTTGGAACAGAGTAGGCCTAATACCAAGCTCTCTTACACCAAAAACTCCTGAGCTAAGCTGCTACCCACAATGCCCTTCTCCCAGTTACCTCAGATCGAGTTTGCATGCAACATATAGAAAACAACAGAAAACAGAGACCATTTCTGCGCAGAATCCTGCAACACCACAAGGACCCAGAAAATCCACCAGGAGGCTTTAGTGGGGGACGGTGGGAGGGTGTGATGACTGGAAGAAGATAAACAACTCAGATGGAATGTTATGATAAGACGTAACTTCTTTATCTGATGATGTTAATCTTCTTCCTATTCATCACTGATGGGACAGAATCCCAAGCTACTTGAATAACCTGGGTGGCCACTAAGGAAGAACATTCCTGAGAAACATTGAACCGAAGGCCGCTTTTCCCCTGGAGACCAAATCCAATTTATAATGCTTGATGAAAGTATGGGGTTTAGCCCAAATGGCTGCTGCACAAATGTCATCCATGGAAGCCCTGGAGTGAAAGGCAACCAAAGTTGCGATGGCCCTGGTTGAATGAGCTTTGATTTGAACAGGTTTAGATTAATTCGCCAGTGAGTATGAAAAATTAATACAATCTCTGAGCCATTTTGATAAAGTGACTTTTGATATAGCATATCCCATTCTTGGACCAGAAAAGGAAATGAAAAGTTGGTCTAACTTGCGGAAAGACTTAATCCTGTCCACATAGAAGCGTAGTTGTCTATATACATCCAATGAATGTAGGCAGTTACCTCCCTTGTTGGAATAATTTGGAAAAAAAACACAGGGAGCTCAATGGACTGGTTAATAGAGAAGCCGGACATCACTTTGGGGAGAAAGGATGAGTTAGGACGAAGGGATACTCTGTCCTTATGGAAGGTTAGATACAGGCTCTTGATGCATCAGGCTTGTAACTCATATCTGTCTGGCTGATATGACCGCTACCAAAAACGACGACTTCCATGACAGGAATTTAAAATCACATGTCGCAGCAGGCTCAAATGGGAGAGAGAGACTGTATAACCACAGAGAGATTCCATGTCTCTACAGGTTGCCTGATAGGAGGTCTGCTATAGAAAACTCCCTTGAGAAAGGTCTTGCAAAGACAGGTGGAGATAAGAGGAACACCATCCGAGCAGTTATGGAAATTAAACAGCTGCTAAATGGACTCAAACAGTAGAAGCTGATGCCTCATTGTCAAACAACTCAGAAAGATACTAAAGTATAGCAGCTGTAGGAGTTGAAAAAGAATCTAGCATCTGATTATTAGACCAGATAACGAATCTTTTCCATTTGTCTCTGTAGAGTTTTCTGGTAGATGGTTTATAGGAGGCAAGAATAATATTGCGGACAGGTGAGGAGAGGGTTTCTTGCCTGGCAACTAACAGAAGTGTAGAAACCAAGCTGTTAGCTTGAGAGTGGATAGATTTGGGGGAGTCAGCCCTTGTGGGTGAGATATTAGGTCCTGACAGGTGTCCAGGATCCCAGGAGGTTGTAACAGGTGAGGCCGGAGGAAGAGAAACCACACTTGCCGAGGCCAGAAGGGAACAATGAGGATTACTTTGCATCTCAACCGGATTGCTTTCCTTAGAAATACGGGTATCAGAGGATAAGCATAGAGGAGACCCGTGGGCCAATCGTGAGTCAAAGCATCTCTTGGTGATTCCCCATCTGGGGAAAAGAGGGCAAAGTAGTTGCTGCATTTTTTGTTTGAAGGGGTAGTGAAAAAATCACAGCAAGGCTGGCCCCAATGCCTGAAGATTTCTGTTGTCACGTTCGAGTTGAGTTCAGGTACACAGACTCCTCATCAGAAGGGGTGATGTTTTTCCAGCCGTCTCTCTGATTTAGGATCTCCAGGACATCTGAAAATGAGATAACAGAGGACGACCGTGAGGACCCTTGTGACTCCACGAGGTCAGTGTCTGAGGTGATGGACTCATCAGTGGTGTCTATGTGCTTCCTCTTGCATGCACTCTTTCGAGGGGGCTCCTCAAAAGGGTATTCTGGTGAGGCCTCAGAAGAGACGGGTTCGACCAATGGGGGTTCCTGAGGCTCTGGATCTCTGCTGTCCTGTGGATGGGGTGGTGCCGAGACAGTAGCCAGTGCCCTGGGGGGACGAATGCTGGTATCCCTATCTAGATCTGTAGAGGGGACAGCACACTCATCAGCTCGAAAGCACATCCCATTGGTTCCGAAGACTCTCAGGACACAGAGGACACCGCTGGCCCCTGACAGACTGGCTCCGAGGCTGATGTAGGAGCCTAGCTCGCCCGAGCAGAAGCACTGAGAGGTAGGCTCGGAACTGAAGAAGTTCTGGTCCGAGAATCACCCCCCTCCCCCCAGGCTGACTGGAGAGCCTCAGTTCCCAGACACCCCAGACGGCACCGAAGGTGTCAGAGCAGATGTCGGTTCTGTAATCTCTGAAGGGGGTTCCGTAACCGACGGTTCTACACTAAGTAGTACCCTGCACTCTAGCTCCAAAGATCCAGCTTGGCTCAGAGTAGGAAAAGCAGTGGACGCAAGGCTCTTAGAAGGCTCCAAGACCTGATGGGTTGGAGCCGAGAACAATTTAGCTAGGGCCGGCAACTTCAAGAGTCTGCACACCACCCGCACCATGTCATCAGACAGGCTCCTAGTGGACCTGGAGGATATAGAAGGTGATCGAGATCTCTCCAAAATGGGAGATCTTAAGGTAGGGGAGACCAGTGCAATATCAATGGACCGGCTCTGAGACATGGTAACTTGAGGCTCCAAAGACCTTGGGGCCAAAGAACCAGGCATGTCAATAATGATAACCTCTGTTGGTTCCGAGGCCTGTGGAGACGAGAAGGTAGATGGTTTAGAAAGTTGACAATTTTTCTGGGGGCTCAGACTGAGCCAAGAGACAGGAGATGGCCTTTTATATGTTTTGTCCCTCTTAGAAGAAGAAGAAGGACTCTTCACTGCTTCTCAAAACCTGGTTTTAAGAGCCCCTTAACAATCAATTTGTTTCTCCTCTCCTGTAACGCACGTGCAGTAAAGGAGTGGCAGAAAGTGCAATTCTCCTGTAAATGTATAGCCCCTAGACAAAATACAGAAATGACATATCTGTCTGTAATTAACATTTTCTGGGCACATTTCTGACATTTTTTAAAGCCTGAAGGCTTATGCTCTTTCTCCCTGGTGTCTCACACACACACACACACACACACATATATATATATATATATATATATATATATATATATATATATATATATACACACACACACACACACACACACACACACACACACCACCACCACTACCACAGTTTGCTATACATAGCTAATTAAGGCTGTAACAGACTTTAGTATTACCCCATACCCTGTCACATGCAATTGCTAATTTTAAGAGTCAAAGAAACTTTATTGTCATTTAGGAAACCCAACTGCTACCTAAAGAAATCTTGAGTGCCAGCTCTATTACAGGAGAAAACAAACACAAAAAGATGCATCCATTTGCAAGTGATGACATTTCTTAACACACACAATCTACTATCTACCACACAACATGGTTTCTGTCCACATCACAGCACTACCACAGCCCTTCTATCCTTCACTAATCATATAAACCTTCACACGAATGATAAATATGTTAACAGCCATTTTCCTAGACCTCTCAAAAGCATCTGATATGGTTTCCTACTCCATTCTACTGGACTCACTATCATCATTATCCTTCACCTCCCTCTACTACAGCCTGGTTCAGAAGCTACCAATCTTGACAGGCAACAATCATTCCAGTGGAAAGGAACTCTGTCTACACAACTTCCAACCACCACAGGAGTCCCACAGGACTATACTGGGCCCACTACTGTTCTCCATTTTCACAAACAACATCAATAGCTATACACAACATGCCACACTCATACAATATGCGGATGATTCAACCCTGATCTGCTCCGCCTCATCTCCCACCACCCTACATACACTCACTCAAGGTACCTTTAACTCCATAGAAAAATGGATATCAGGTATCCAACTAATGCTAAATCCCAAAAAGACAAACCTGCTACTATTTATTTATTTACCCCAACAGATAAAAAAAAAAAATAACCCTCTCCTTTACCATAACATCTAAGGATGGCACCACCATCTCAGCTTCTAACCACAACAAACTTCTGGGCATTGAAATAGACAATAATCTCCACTTGATGTTCATATCTCACACACCATAAAACTAGTACAGAAAAAAACTAGGCTTCCTATACAGGCATAAGTCCTTTCTCTCACAAAAAGCAAGAGTCACTCTTGCACAAAGCCACCTCCTGTCAACTCTACTAAACGCAGCACCAATCTTTACCCAAAATCAGACAATGTGACAGACAAACTAGAATTATGCTACAATAAAATAGCCAAGTTTGCTACTTACTCAACCTATAGAACCCCATCACTGTGCTGCACTAAAAGAACTAAAATGCTTGAGCTACCAAAGCTACTTAACTATCACCAGCTGGGCAGAGCCTACAATATTCTCAAATATCCTGAAAAAAAACCCTCATTATCCAACCTAATTACTGTCTATACTGCAAACCGGTACCTAAGATTCAGTGAAAAATCTCTCCTCTCCATCACCAAGGCTAACAATAATGCAGAGAAAGTGCTCTACTCCCACAACGTTGCCAGAAATTAGAAAACTCTTCCCCTATCCTTGTCCACTGCCCCCTCCACATCCATATTCAAAAACTCCTTCAAATCGCACCTTCTTAGTACCTGGTTATGCCCTTGTATCACATAACCCTACCCATACTACTATTAACTCCCCAAACTCCTCTCTGATCACATGCTGGAGCTCTGATCCCCTGCAGGCTTGGTCATCTGAAAGGGTACTTTTAACTGTAGAGTCTTACTTGATATATTTTCTTTTCTTACCAATGTATAACTGACATTGCCTTTTTACCCATGTTCTATATCATCTTTTACCTGGAGTGTTTTATTAACTTCTTGTTATATTACTATGCTCAGCATACATGATGTAACTTGTTTTGTGTATTATGCTGGATGCACTGTATTTCTATAACTTGATGCTGGAGCTTTTCTCCTCAAGCCTCTGCTGAAAATGGACCTGGTCCAGTCGGAATTTCCGGGTTAACAAACGTAAAATAAACTAAAATAAATGATAGGTATTAAAGAATAAACAATAACTATAGTACAAAACTAAATATCTATGTCTGGGTTATACATCTTAAAATAATGAAGCTATCAGTATCTTTATTAGAAATACTGGGGACAAATTAGAAACAAATCTGTACTAATACCTTCAGTGACCAATGTGGTTCTAGATTGTTTTGTACCTCAATGCAGCTCTTCTTCACAATCATCTTTTTAAAAGGTGGGTAACTGTAGAAAAATGATCTTTAACTGCTACATATACAAGTCAGTGACAAATCTAATTTAGTGATCCCCTCACAACCACAACACCTGCCCCTTCCTATCAACAGGGACCTTCTATAATAAACATTTTATTCCCTCCTCAATGTCGGTCATGGTTTATATAACAAAATATCTGCTCTCTAGCTTACCTCAGTAACTTTTCAGGGCAATAATGAAGTCTAAAATGTGTTGCATTTATCCTGAATGATAGAGTGAGTCAACTCGCAAAACGACTGTTTGTTCCATTAACCTGTTGGCTCAGCTTACTAACAGATCTTTATATACTTGTTGGATTGCAATTAAGTTTAAAAGGGAGTTCAATCCCCTGCTCTAGGCTCTGTTACATACAAACTGCATTGAAACCTGTACCCTAACTCTACTTTATAGCTTTGCAATTGATAACTCTAAAAGCAAGCTGAATGTTTTTCTTTTTATTTGTTCAGGTACTGTCCTGTAATCTACCCCGACCTCCCTCTCAATATCGCTAAGGAAGAAAGCGATACCTAAAGTGTAGAACATCTCAGAACTAAACTATCTACCAACAGCCCAGAACTATACTATCTACCAAACACTTTCATCTACAAGGTCAATATCCTACTAAAATGAAAGCTACTAATGTATTTTACATTGTAAAGTATCCCTAAACTAGCTTGAACTGGGTTTCACACACAACAGTAAGGCAAACAACAGTATCTTCTCCTCACTTACTTGGAAAATTAGTGTGAATTCTGAGTAAAACAGAGGAGCTAGTCCCAAACTATAAGCAAAAGTGCAGCTACTATTATGCTTCACTTGTAGAGCCCTGTAACAAGGAAAAACATCTACTAGTGTATTACCTGGACTTGCTCTGTGTGGAGTGGGATTAACCCGCTCCTCGCCGCAAGGCTCAGGCTGCCTCCGCCCCACCCTGCCCCGTGATCCCACCCGCCCAGTACCCCTATATTTATACTTAACTAACCACACCCTCCTTTATCTCTAGCCACTCAAAACTCTTGGCCCACCTCTTTCACTGCCCCTCCAAGTCCACTAGGCTCACAAATCACACTGCCTCACTCCCCACCCCGCCTCTCCCCCAACCAATACCAAACCACCTACACTAACTATCTTATAACCAATCAAGCAACAGTATGAAGTCCTTAACACCCCATATCACTATACCAGCCCAAAAACTGTAACTCTCACCCTACCAATTCTTATCACACTATACCTGCTAACTATATACGAGTCCCAGACACACCCAGGTTTTCATTATCCAAAGTACCAAACTAGTACTCCCACATTTCTGATCAACACTAATCACCCTACTCACTACCTAATCAACAAAACACCGCTTACTCACTTCCACTACTCCTATAAACCAAACATAATCTACCCCAAGTCCAAAAACATAGATAAACTACTACATAAACTGATGAAGCTAATAATGTATCTTAGAAAACATAAATATAGATGGAGACATACATCCAAACCCAGGCCCTCCATCAAATGACAGTGCAAATAAAACATCCTTGTTTCCAAGACCTCCTGACTCCCTTCTTATTTGCCACCTTAATATTAGAAGCCTAAATAATAAAATTCATAATCTACATGCACTTTTAGCAACTTACCTCCCTGACATTATGTGTCTCACAGAAACCTGGCTCAAACCAGAGACCAAAGATAACGAAATCCTGCCACCTGGCTACAACATATACAGGACCGATCGCCTCAAAAGAGGTGGTGGTACTGCTGTGCTCTTCAAAAGCACACTCAACGTTACCCTACACCCCACTCAGCCACCGAAATACCCAACGAATTAACAACCCTAAAACTACAACTAAATAAAGAAAAAGTATTAACCTAATCGTAATCTATATTCCCCCTGGGAACAACTCTGACACTCTTGAGAACACTCTAAGTTGGCTGACAAATAACTTCCCACAAGAAACCATAATTCTGGGAGATGTCAACATTGACTGGAATCAATGTGTGTCAGAGACAGACCCAACCAATATCAATCTCCATGGCTTCTCACAAAATATTACCACCTCTACTAGAATTGGCAGCAATAAACAAAAAGAAAGTATCCTAGACTGGATACTCACTAACCATAAACCCGGAACTTATAAATCTGGGACTATTACTAATGAGCTCAGTGATCACCTCATTACTTATATGGTAAAAAGCAAAAGTGGTAGCTGCCACCTCCCTGTACTCAGGACTGTTAGAAGCACCAAACATTTTGACATCACTAGATTCTGAAATGAGCTGCAGTCCTGTAACTGGTCAATCCTAAAACACCTCCCACTAGAAGAAGCTGTAATAAAATTTAACTCCACATTTCTAAACATACTTGACACACATGCCCCAAACGGTTAATCAAAACAAAAGCTCTCATAGCACCATGGCTATCAAAAGACTCCACAGCCAAAATCAAAGCTAGAAACAAAGCATGGAATAAATGGCGTACTACCAAGACACACCTAGACCGTACCAACTTCCAAAAACTAAGAAATGACACAAAAAAATCTATCTTAATGGACAAAAAGAACTACTATTTCCAACTACAACATAAACATCAAAACAGCCCCCAAAAGTTTTGGACAGGAATAAACAAACTTCTCCATCCAGGCAGGTCCTCCACCCCCACACCAGCAAACCTAACTATGAAAACCCAGATGAAGTGGCCACATCCTTTAATACCTTCTTCATCGATGTGATCAAATCCTTAGCCAACCAACAAGTAGCCCCCTGCTCCCTAACCACAAGTCCCACCCAGAAGACCACGCCGTTATTCAACCTACAACCTGTCCCTACTGCATACATCCGATCCTTACTAAGGAAACTAAAGCCAACCACTCTGGAGGCAGACCTACTTCCAGCAGACTTTCTACAAAAAGCTGCGGATGTTATAGCCTATCCCATCTCAATCTTAATTAATCGGACCATAACTGAATCCACAATCCCCTCCATATGGAAAATCTCCCATGTCATCCCTCCATAAAGGTGGCTCATCCACTGACCTCTCAAACTACAGACCAATAGCCATTTTGTCACCACTGCCAAAAATCATGGAAAACAGTATTCACAAACAACTCATCCACTACCTAACTCAGGAAAACCTGCTAACCAACTCCCAGCATGGCTTCAGGCCCAAACATAGCACTACTACCGCTCTCCTCTCTTTCACAAACACTATCAATCTTAACCGAATGACAAAAAATTTCTTCAGCCCTCTTCTTGGACCTATCAAAAGCTTTTGATATGGTCAACCACAAACTCTTGCATGCAACCCTAAAAACTCTCTATCTAGATAACAAAACCCTAGACTGGTTTCATGCCTATCTTTCTGATAGGCAACAAGCTGTGCTCTGGCAAAGCAAGCTCTCCGACCTCATACCCAACACCATAGGAGTCCCCAAGGTTCCATACTTGGCCCTCTTCTATTTTCCATCTTTATTAATGATCTTAACAAAGTCATCCCAGAGTCTACATGTATTCAATATGCTGATGACTCGACTAATTTGCTCAGATAGATCCCCAACTATTCTATTATCCAAAACTCAAGACTGTTTCACTGCAGTTGAGAATTGGTTATCAGAACGCCAACTGATCCTTAATCCAAAAAAAACGAAAATGCTACTCTTCCATCCTACCCATAAAACACCAACTTTTCCCTTTTGTGTACAATCCAACAATGGAACCACCATCACCCCCGACCCTCATACCAAGCTATTAGGGGTTACCGTTGACAACAAACTCGGATTTGATGTGCACATCAACCAGACTATCAAAACTGTTAATAAGAAACTGTGGTCCCTTTATAGAATAAAATCTTTTCTGACTCCCACGGCTAGAGTTGCCATTGCTCGCACCCATCTCCTTTCTACCCTCTTGTATGCCTCCCCCATACTTACAAATCCCAACAAATCGGATCTATCTAAACTCTCTTGTTGTTATAATCATATTGCAAGATTTGCCACAGGCCTGCCCTACAAAACCCATCACTGTACTAATCTTCAGAACCTAGGTTGGATAGAACTACCAAATCTACTTCTACAGAAGCAACTTATTGTTGCTTACAAAATACTCTCTCAACCTGAAAACACTCCCGGCCTGTCTGGAATAATTACCCCTTATACCAACCTAAATAGACTAAGATCATCTCACAGATTACTCGCACAGACAATCAAATCCTGTAACTCAGGAGGTGACTCTCTGTTTTCAAACACAGTGGGTAAAATATGGAACTCTCTTCCACCTAGTCTCACCGAATCAACCTCCCTAAATACTTTCAGAAATGGCCTCTCCCACCACTTCAAATCCCACTGGCTTTGCCAATGTTCTAATCCAGACTAACCCATAGCTCCCCCTCAACCTCCTCAGTGAAATTACTATCCTCCTAGGCCTCAAGCCATCTACTCTCCCCCTGAAACTAACTACTTGTAGGTTTGTTTCTTATAATAATTGTTCACTGTACATCCTAATGTAACTTTTTCTTACCTGTGTATACTAACAATATGCTTTGTTTTTCTCTTTATAATTGTTATTGTACATACTAATGTAACTTTTTTTTTCTTCCCTGGGTATTTAGTGCATAACTACAATCGTATGTTAGCTGTCAAACATTGTTGTAACCTACTATGTACTATTGGAACTTTTTGTAACCTACTATGTACTATTGGAGCTTTTCTCCCCGGGCCTCCGCTGAAAATGGACATGTGTCCAGTCGGACTTTCCCGGTCAACAAATGTAAAATAAATAAAATAAATAAAATAACTTCCAAGTCTATGTTATCTCCTGGTTAGCAAATAAAAAAACTACTAAACACGGTTATGTATTGTACTTACATATTATGTTACGCACTTGCTGACTAAGGCACCTGCATACCAGGAAGTGATCCAGGAAGTAGAAAACAGCTAGTGCTTTTTTAAATGTTACAGATGTCACGTAGAAAGAGAAATCAGGAAGTTACATCACCAGATCAGAGTGTGTGACTTACCAGGTGATCACATTCTTCTCCTGTTTTTCAGGTGTGCCGATGGTGACAGTGATGATGTCAGACGGGCTCACAGTTTGAGGTTGTTGTCCATGAATGGTACAGGCAACAGTGAAGGATAGATCAGTGGCGCTGCAAGGCAGGGCTTTAGGACTTTGTGGTACTGTGGACAGTGGAGGTATGTTTGCATTAACACTGTTCAATCGCTGCATGGAAGCTGAAGACCCCAGTGAAGAGACATCTGGAGGGGGAGCACTGTCTGAATACACATTCGTTTCCTCCTCCTCAGCTACGTCACTGCCATCGAAGACAAACATACTGCTCGTCGGGCTCAGTTTTGCTAGCTTGATACGTCCCTGCTGGTGCCCTTCTGTAGAGAGGGTGATGGACGCCAGCTCACCCTGGTTGTAGGGCAGTGACGTGCTATGCTCTGGGACTGCACATGGTGAAGATGTGTTAACTTCAGTCCTTTCTGGTTGTTGATTAGAACAGACTTGGTGAGCTGAAGCAATTCTGGAAAATAAAGTTGTAGAAACAGATACTCACTTAAAAATTCCCTTGACTTGTTGTCTGAAACAGAATTTATTACAGAACTGCAGTTCTGAGGTAATCTTCAAAGCTTCAGGAAATACATTACATTTACTAAATGCACAAACAAAATCCTACTTTTGGTTAGTACAAATAAGCTTCCACTATGAGTTGTGTAATTACACCTGGACAAGATAACAACTAAATGCAATCTCATGTAAATGAAAAACAAGAAATAAAGCACTTGGGGGGGGGCAGACTTCATTACTTGAAAAAGTCCCGGAAGTTAAAAAAAGGCTGTAAAAGGAAGTATTTACTACAAGCTGAATTTCCCTTAAAGTTGCTCTTTTTCTGAAACAGAATTTACTTACAGCACTAAACACCTGACAAAACCTTCAAATAACACTGGGAAATACATATTTACTAGACATGCAAACTAGATTCTGTTTCTGGCTTATGCAAGTAAAGTTTCATTATGACTTGTGAAATATATCTGGAGATGGACATCTCTGGGGGAATTATTTTTCTCCTTCCCCAAACTGACAGATAACTCCATGGTCTCACAAACAGAAAAAAACTGAGAAAGCTCCAAGAAAGAAAATAAAACTAACTATAACATCAAATGTATGAATCAATACTTGTATTTCTCCTTTAGTAAGCTTCAAGAAAAACAGTATGGTCTTACCTGAGAGGAAACCAGGAACAACCAAGTTAAGCAACTTTTACAGACTTGCACAACATTCAACTGTGTGTGTGTGTGTGTGTGTGTGTGTGTGTGTGTGTGTGTGTGTGTGTGTGTGTGTGTGTGGGGGGAATTAATCAAACTCAGAACCATTTCCCCATATTTTGACCACCCTTCTCTGTTTTGTGTATACTACTTCCATAATTAAATCTGACTGCTGTACTCATGAAAACCATCATCTGGTTGATGCGGCTCTAAAAATACTGCAGTATTTGTGCCTTTATACTGGTCTTAAAGCATAGCCTGGGGATCGGTTATCTGAACTGCTAACTTAACTTCAGCCAACAGTCCTGGATTCAATGCCCTCAGTCTTCACTCATACAGTCTGTGAAGAAGCAATTAACTCGACCAATGCTCTTTGTTTACTCATGAAAAAGGCATTTTTACAGAACTCTCACGAAATGCCGCCCACTTATAAATCAAACAAGAAATACATAAGAAATGACAACAGTTTACAAATTATGGACACATCCAATTTAGTATAAAGCTATTGTAACGTTACTCCATTTTTGACATTTCCCTGTGTTCTGTTAAATGCAGCTAAACACAACAGATTTGTCTTTCAATACTATAATACAGTGATGGCGAACCTTTTTGGTTTGGCATGTCAAAAGCTCCAGCCACAAAATAATTCAGTGCACTTGACATGAGCAACAAATGCAAAAGCAGTGCCTTTGGTAACTCAGGTGTTGGTGATTGCTGGCATGTCACCCAAAACGTTGTGACGTGTGTCACCAGTGACAGGTGTGTCATAGGTTCGCCATCACTGGTGTACCATTTGGAAAAACAATAAAACATATGGGGTTCACATATATTTGGTTGAGTCACACTAGTACAAGTAGCAATTCAACTTTTCTCTGTAAAGAAAAACATTTTTGCAGGGAAATACTCACCACCTACAACTGCAAATATGCGTGTTCTCCTTAACTTATACATGCCAACTCTATGGATGCACAGCAGTGGGGAAAATGGAAAAATCCACAACTGTGTGCTGACGGCACATATAACAAAAGTCAATGTAGTTTCAATACACCATGGTGAAAAGAAATCAAAATAAAGCCACTCAAATCCAATTCACTTTTCAGAGTGTTGGATAATCCACATATACATATTATATATGGACATATATAAGTACGCACTAGCTGGATTGGGTGCCATGACCCATCACATGAACTGAGCTCAGTTCGAAGTTTTGTAATGAGAAGTCAGCCAGGAAGAGCTGTGCGAGTGAAAAAGAAGTTATGTACCTACCATAACGTTCCATGTTAGTTGTCTTCATCTCGTCTTCTTTCTTGCTGGTTGGGATCGGAGCCGATCCTCGGTTCCGACTCGGCCATCTTCAATAGCTCGAGAGCTGTTTACTGGCTTGAGGCTACCCTTTATTCTATGATGCCTAGCGATAGCTACCCAGATCTCATTTGAAATAGCTAACTCCAGACATAGCCAGAGAATAAACCAGTCCAAAACAAATAGGTTGACTATACCTGCCATATTCTCTAAGTCAGTAGAGGAAACAAACCAGAGAACACCCAGCCAGTGAAACAAGAACTCCTCTCGGTCCAATAGGACAGGGGAACGGAGGGTGGGATGCAAGAAAGAAGGCGAGATAAAGACAACTAATATGGAACGTTATGGTAGGTACATAACTTCTTTATGTTAAGTTGTCTATCTCGCCTTTGTTCTTGCTGGTTGGGACAGCGTCCCTAGCACCTAATATCCTGGGTGGCTCATTGGAACAGACTCTTCAGAACAGTGGAAGTCAGCTCTGCTCCTGGAGACCATATCCAGCTTGTAATGAGAAATAAAGGTATGAGGATTTGCCCACGTAGCAGCTGCACAGATAGAATCCATGGGCAACCTAGACTGGAAGGCTACAGAGGTGGCCAAGGCCCTAGTAGAATGACCTTTCGGTTTGATAGCTAACTCTTTGTTCCTTAACTGATAACGGAAGTAATAGTGTGAGACAACCACCTAGATAAGGTCACCTTGGAAAGTGGGAGACCTTATTTGCCTACAGCATAGGAAAAGAATAGTTGGTCCGACTTCCTTATTTCCTTAGCCCTGTGCAGGTAAAAACGCAATTGTCTATGAATGTCCAATTGGTGTAATTTGTACTCTGCCTTGTTGGTGTGATTAGGGAAAAACACAGGAAGGTCTATAGATTGGTTTAAATTATTTTCTGAGCAGACTTTAGGAAGAAACGAAGGATTAGTCCTCAGAGCAACCTTGTCCTTATGAAAAACCAAGTATGGAGGACGAACACATAGTGCCTGAAGTTCGGAGATGCGTCTGGCTGAAGTAATAGCTACCAGAAAGAGTGTCTTCCAAGACAGAAACTTAATGGAGCAGGACGCTGCTGGTTCAAAAGTGGGCAGAGTTAAGGAAGTTAGTATCAAATTAAGGTCCCAAGGAGGAAGGGGATCTCTCATTGGAGGCCTAAGGAGAGTTGTCCCTCTCAAAAAAGCTTTACAGAGCTTATGAGACAATGTTAGAATTTGACAACCCAACATGAAAGTTAGAAATGGCCACTAATTGAACCCTGATCGTAGCAGAAGCGGACCTGGAATGAAAAAGTTGTGCTAGGAATTCCAGAATTTCGTGAACTGGGGCTGAAAAGGATCTACGTTCCTAGCCTCTGCCCAACAAGAAAAACGTTTCCATTTACTAGAATAAGTTTTCCTGGTGGACGTGTGAGAGGAGACAATAATCTCACGTACAGCCATGGAAATGCTGGGAAGCCTGGCTAAGGTTGGAAGGGGAGCAACCAAGCTGTGAGCTGGAGAGTTTGGAGGGATTGATGCAACCCGGCTGACTGATGAATCAGTAGATCTGGAATCAGGTCCAGAGTCCAGGGCTGATCGAGAAGGTAATGGTGCAGGAACGGGAACCATATCTGTCGAGGCCAGTAGGGGGCAATGAGGATCATTTTGCAACCCAACGATATTGCTTTCTGTATGAGTTTTGGTATCAGGGGAAATGGGAGAAAGGCATAAAGAAGTCCCTGAGGCCAATTGTGGACTAGAGAGTCTCTGGGTGTGTGACCTGGAAGCGGAAGAAGGGAGGGAGAAGTAGTTGCTGCATTTGCTGTTGAAGGGGGTGGCAAAAAGATTGCAGCAAGGCTGTCCCCATTTGCCGAATATAAGATCCACAACTTTGTGATTCAGAGACCACTCGTGAGGCATGTGGATAGCTCTGCTGAGCCTGTCTGCTATGACATAGGACCTCCCAGGGATGTGCGCTGCAATCAGAAAACATTGGGAGGAAATCGCCCTCTGCCACAGTCTGAGTGCTTCTCGACACAGGGGGTAGGACCTGGTTCCACCCTGCTTATTGATGTACCACACAACTGACATGTTGTCTGTTTGAATTGCAATGTTCCTGGAAGGAAGAGAGTCCTGAAGGGCTTGCAATGCTAGGAGCACGGCTCTCATTTCTAGGACGTTTATGTGCAGATGGTACTCGTGAGGTTGCCAAGTACCTTGGACTGTCCTGCCCAGATAATGCCCCCCATCCTATCAGGGAGGCATCTGTGGTCACTGTGGCTACCGGAGGGGGCTGAATGAAGGGTCTGCCCTGAGTCACTAGTGGGGGGACCATCCACCAGGAAAGGTGCCTTTTGCATGCTTCTGTAATCAGGATCATGTGAGACATTGGCAGCTCTTGGAAAAACCACTGTATGAACAGAAGCCAATGAAGGATCCTCATATGAAAATGGGCCAGTGGGATTAGAAAAATGGCTGCTGCCATGGAACCCAAAGTTTGAAGGACAAACCTGACTTGGATTCTTTTGCTCTGCATTAGAATTTGTACTTGCTGATGAATTGTAGACACCCTTTCTAGTGGTAGCCTTGAAAACATGTTCCTTGTGTCTAAGTCTATGTAAGTGATAGACTGACAGGGCAACAAGGCAGATTTTTCAAAGTTTATTGTAATGCCTAGCTGGGAGCAGATTGTGACTGTGTAGTCCCCTGGCTTGTAGGAGTTGATGTCTGGTAGTAGCAGTGAGGAGCCAGTCATCTAGATATGGAAACACCTGGAATCCTCGACATCTCAGGTGAGCCGTGACCACTGCTACACATTTGGTGAACACCCTGGGGGCTGTGGTGAGACCAAAGGGCAGAGCTCTGAACTGATAATGACTGGCTCCCAGCCAGAAGCGAAGAAATCTCCTGGAGCGCCTGTCCATCTTGATATGGTAGTATGCATCCTGAAGATCTACCAAACACATCCAATTGTCCTGACCCAGAAAGGGTAGAATGGACTGTAGCGTGACCATCCGAAACTTTGTTCTTTGTACATATCTGTTTAGTCTGCTGAGATCCAGAATCGGTCTCCAGTCCCCTGTCTTTTTTGGTACCAAAAAGAACATTGAGTAAGTTCCGGATCCATGCTGATCTGCCGGGACTTCCTGGATGACTCTTTTTCTAGCAGTTTTGAAACTTCTATTACTGCTTGGTCCTTCAGATTGGGTGGAACATCTGGAAGGGATTTCTTTGACGGTAAGGGGGGTTGATGGAAGAGAATTTTGTAACCTCCGGATATAATGGACCGTACCCATCTGTCTTGCATTAAATTTTGCCAGGCTTTTGGGTACAGTGAAAGTCTTGCCCAGACTGCCTCCAGAGGTGAGCAGCTGGGTAACCCTTCAGGGATGCTGAAAGGGCTTATCAAAGAAAGATTCTCTGTTGCCCTGGTTCTGCGGACCCCCTCTGCCACGAGGGTGGTGTCTGTTGTTACTGTTTCCCCCTGTGCCCCTGGAGGAAAATCGCTGTGTGTGTCAGGCAAGGCTCCCTGGGATTTTCGGAACCATATCTTGCCACTCTTCTGACCTTTGGGGTAAGGTCTAGAGGGAGTGGAAAAACAGACTCCCACGGCAGTGAGAGTCTTGCCCTCTTGCTCACACCTAGTCAAAGTGTCTTTCACCTGTGGTCCAAAAAGAAAGGAACCATCAAAGGGGGTGTTGGTGAAGGACGCTTGAAAGGGTTCCGCAAAGTTACACAGCCGCATCCATGCATGCCTCCTAAGGGCCACACACGTACCTGCAGCTCTACTCGCACCATCTGCTGCATAGGAAATGAGCCTCATGGAGGAGTTGACTACAGAATTAAGCGTCGCCAGCTGGGAAGCTACTTTAGTTTGAGCTCCCTCAGCTAATGGATCTTGAAGGGTATCTCCGAGCTCTTTAAGGAGATCCCTCTGAAGCCGGGTAAAATGACAGTAGTTGTTCAGTGACCTCATAGAGAAGGTCGGTGAAGCGAACATTCGCTTCCCGTATCTGTCCATTGTTCTAGACTCCTTGTTAGGAGGATGGACAGATGAAGAGGTCTCCGCTAACTCTTTTTTGGTGGCTGTTGCTACCACCATGGCATCAACAGGGACACCTTTAGTAAGGAAATGCTTATCCTGGGGTGCTGTGATGAATTTACCAGGTGTCGTCGGAGTTGGTTCCACTGTATCCGGAGCTGACCAAGCCTTTCGAACCACCACTGCCATAAGTGGATCGAAAGGTGGAGAAACCCAGGAGGTGGAAGGTCAGGAACCGAAAGCATCCAGAAATAGACTCATCTTCAGTAGGGGCTAGGGGATTCCAGTTCCCCCTCTGCTTAAGCATTTCTAGGATGTCCGAGAAAGAAACATCTTCAGAGGGGGATCTCGGGGACCCTTCCAAATCATCTAAGTCTGTATCAGAAGTGACAGACTCGGGGGAGTCAATCTGCTTCCTCTTGCACTTCCTCTTATGAGGGGACTCCTCTGACTTATCAGGGAAGGCCTCAGAAGAAGAGGAAACACCCAATGGGGTGTCCTGGAGCATCGGTTCCCTACGCTTGGGGTCTGGAGGAGCAGCAGAGTTTGGCACAGGCACTACAGGGGACGGAGCCGGTGGTGCTGATAGTGGAGCTGACTCAGAAGCCAGCACACTCCTCATGACATCGAAGGCGTCCCTGCCACGATGCAGAGAAAGCTCCAGTTCCGAGGAAATAGGAATCTTTCTCCGCACCGAAGGAGATGGCTCAGAGGCCAATGTAGGAGCCGAGCTCACCTGCACCGAAGCTCCGAGAGGGAGAACGGGGTCAGACAAGGGTCCGATGCCACTCGCCCCCTCGGAGCAGACGAGGGAGCCCCAGTGCCCAGATCCCTCGACGGATGGCACCACCGAGGGGATCGGAGCCGACATCGGAATCGAAGGAGATAGAGTTATCGGAGCCGACAGTTCCACTACTCTAACTCCAACGAACTCCGGCTCCAAGCTCATTGGAGTCGGAGGAGGAACATTGAGAGAAGTGGATGGAGCAGACACCAGTTGAGGAGGGCTTGAAAACATCTTGGCAAGTGCCTGCGACTTTAGCAATCTACTGACCACTCTCTCCACATCTTGATCCAACAGCCTAGAGGATCGAGAAGAGTAAGATCAGTGACTGTGCTCGCTCTGAAGTAAAGGAGACCGAGGAGCCGAATGTACCGATTCTAGTGAAGGGGACCTCAGCCTCTTGTGGCTCCACGATGGCTCCGAAGTCTCTGATGGAGCCAATGGGGAGATAGTCTTGTCGGTGCCAGCCGGAACCGAAGTGGAAGGCAAAATCTGAACCGAAGACGGCTCCGAACTTGGAGCCGACGGCTTGGTGGGTTTAGGGGATTTCACAGGCCGAGAGCTCTTGGCCGGTGAATCCTGGGGTTTTAAAAGACCCCTAAGAATAAGCTTATTCTTACGTTCCTGCAGGACTCCTGGACTAAAGGCATGGCAGATAGAACAAGAGTCCTGTAGGTGGGTAGGCGCCTAAACAATAGACGCAAGAAGTGTGCCCACCTGTCAGAGACATTTTCTGACAGCATGAGTCACACTTCTTGAACCCAGAAACTTTGGGTTCCTTTGACATCCTTAAAAAAGGAAAACAACAAATATAACAACAACCAGAAGCAATATACAGTTTACACAAAACACACACTCTACTTTAAGACTATAGCTCAAGGTTTTTTTTTTTTAATAGGAAAACCTCTAACTTAAACGGCTAGCCTGTGAAAGATAGGTTTAAGGAAAGCCTCCAACTCAAACAGCTAACCTGACAAGAAGAGGTGGGGGGAGAACTCTCGAAGTTAAATGAGTTCTACAAGAAAAAGAAGGAATACTACAACTAAACACTAACTATTACAAAAACAAGACTAATTGTTAAAAATAAAACACAAAGTGTTGAATTCTAGAGTAAGAAAGTTATACAAAAAAACTTTATACAAGCCTGAGCCAGAAAAATTACACCTTGCAGCTGAAGCGGCAAACGAGATCTGGGTAGCTATCGTTAGGCATCATGGGATAAGTAGTAGCCTCGAGCCAGTAAACAGCTCGCGAGCTATTGAAGATGGCAGAGTCGGAGCCGAGGATCGGCCGATCCCAACCAGTAAGAAAGAAGGCGAGATAGACAACTTAACATCAACCGATACTGTGTCTGGGAAAGTGATTGAGATGTTGATGCTGATTCAGGGTGAGTGAAAGAATGATGCTGACTCACCCATTCCAGAAAAGTGATGAGTGCAGGTCCTGCTGCATAAGTGAAGTGTTGTCCAAAGTTTGGCCACGGATATTTGCTCTGGCACAAAACACAGGACTCAAGGACATGAGCTCAGCCAGGAAGAGTGCAGCACCCCCTGGGCTGAGCGTGGAGGGTCTGTGGAAGCACACGCTCACTCTGGGTCTTGGTGTGGGCTGAGCATGGAGGGTCTGTGGAAGCACACGCTCACTCGGGGTCTTGGTGTGCACATTATTCTGCACTTGTTGGCTAACAGTCAAAAGATATTAGGAGCAAACAAAAGAGTCCGTAACCCCAAGGATGACAGCAGTGGAAATCACCTCTCACATTTCCCTCCCACTACATAGACATAGTGAGACATGAACAGGTCTGCTTTGGTTACAGGCTTATAAGCCATGGGGGTGGGAAAAGAAAAATATAAATTACATTGTAAAGTTCATTTCTGCAAAACATGTACTCAAAGCACATTGTTTCATGTAAATCATAGTAAAATGCATTCCTCATTCATTCCAATTTTACCATACAAAGGCAAATAGTATTTTTCAGTTAAAATAGTTTACAGCTTTCCTCCAGCTTGTGTGACCTCACAGTTATTTAAGTACAAAGGAAATGTGAGGGTGTGGGCATGAGAAGGTGGAAGATTAGTTCCCATATTAAAAAAAAAAGTTTTCTGGAATAATCTTCAGTCAGGTTCAAATATAGCTAACACTAGTCTACAGCCACTTTAATTGTTTACATAAATCATATACCCTCTAAGCAATAAGGGAACTGTCTGATCCTCGTTCGGATCGCATCCTTTTCTCTACAGTTCAGCGTGTTTCATGCTGAAATAAGGACAGGCTGATACTTATGCAGACTTTATATGCATCAATAGGTGCTCTCTGGCACCAAGATGGTTTATTCCAAAGGAAGATAAAAATGAAGACAAAAGTTCCTGTACAACACTGGTTATGCCAGTGCTGTTGGAACATAGCGAACATGGCACCTTTGTACCTGTCACTCAAAGTGTATGTGTCACTATGTCATCTTAGAACTACTAATACCCATCTCAGGTTACACACTCAGACCCTAGAATCTCAGCATATCCTACAACTGTATGCTGGCAGCAGGAACTCTCTTTCCCTAAGCTGGTTCTGCCAGCAACAAGACACTTGTATCACAGTACAGCAGATCAGAAACCTTTTATTTCACAATGCATGACTCACTCAGGCTCAATAAATGGTTACAGGTTGCATACATAGGCCACAAAGGAAGTAAGCAGGGCTCCCAGTGCCTGTCACCCATATCTGGAGAAAGGCAGCACTTCATTTACATATAATGATTGGCATGGGGACAGTGGCTACATACTGTGTACAATGACCTCCACAGTGCGTAACAGGGAGACCAAGACGAGCAACACAAAACACACCTAATAAACTACATGAAACTGCAGTACACCACCAATAAAATCTGACACAGTTGGGTTATCAGTACAATGGTACTGCCCTTCATTTCTTACTTTATCAAAATCATTCAACATATATCAGATCAAATCCAAATCACCTGGTCAACAGTGAACCTGCTTTTCACTTCAATAATATTAAAGGAGGCGGTATTGGACTCCTCTTCCCTAGTACCTACAATATGACCTCATACTCAAACCATTCCACAGTTCCCCACCACTCAAATTCTCATCTCATTCCTAAAAAATAAATAAATCTAAAAATTATGCATAGTATTTCTTTATGTACCCCTAGGCAATAACATACCTATTCTAAAAAATATCCTTGCCTGGATCTCTAACACAATTAAGAATGAAACCATCATACTGGGTGATGTTAATATTAATTGGCCAAACTTCAGCTCTAAGTTCCCATCCTCTAACATTAACCTATTTAATTGCACTCAATTAATTACCTCCTAACCAGATTCAATAGGAGCAACAATGAAGGCTCCATCCTAGATTGGATACTGGTCCATGACCTAAGTCAAATCTCCTCAGCAGGTATTCTCCCAAATGCTCTAAGTGATCATCTCCCTGTTTTTGTACTAAGAACATCTCCCCCTTACAAAAAGGGTGCCACTATAAACAAATATGGAATCTGGCTAGCTCTGAACCTCAAACATTCATCAATTTACTGAAACATATGGACTGAAGCATCCTAAAAACTACTCCCCTAGATGATGCGGTGGACTACTTTAATACTTTATTTCATCAAACCCTAAACAGTCTTGTACCACCTCAAATAAAATAAACTATCCCATGGCTTAATGAAAAAAGGGCGGTGGACTACTAAATCATAAAAAACATAA